>NC_088216.1:38374995-38674995 GCF_036934945.1 Oncorhynchus masou masou | reverse complement strand
TCAGCTGCAAAATGGGTTCACATGGCTGATATCCTGAAAAAATGGTGCCAATCAAATAAAACTCATTGGAAAGCTTATGACTGAACAAAAAGGTAATACTCATTTGAGATTACAAAACAGAAACAGATATATTTGAGAGATTCCCTTCCCTTCTTTATTGCAGGATTGTGATCTGTGATTAATCAACATTGACAGTAATTAATCTTGAATAATAGTTAAGCTAACAATTAAAACAAGTTTAAACACTTAACTTCAAAGAATCAACACTATTTCATATAATTTGTGTACAAGTAAGCTAACTCATACAGTATGTAAAGGTTAGACATTTTAGTAACAAGTAGCCTATTATTACTAAAGCATAATTTCAGGTGAACAAAAAAAGTAAATACCATAGGTGGCCAACCTCTCTCCACTGATCCCTGAACTACGGGGGGAGCAGACTTTTGTTCCAGCCCAGCAATAGCACACTTGATTATTAACTAATTAGGTTTGAACAGAAGCCTGCACACCCAGCAGGGTTGGCCTGCTCCAGTTGTAATAGGTTTATTATACATTGTGTGTGACTTTTAAACAATTTTTTCACAAAATGTGCTAACAAAGGTACACATATCCATGGCATACATTATGGGTGTCTCCTGGGACATTCATTAGGATTTTACAGCTATCTGAGGACAGAAAACATCACAAAAGAAACAGGCTGCATTATTTTAAAATTAGACAGTACTGCATATTATGTTGCTATATCTCTCTGACATCAGTTTTATCTATAGGGACTGTAACTGGAGAATATTTTCATAATGTCCTCCCACAAAGGTACCTGCCCTATTCAGAGTAGCCTACTCTCCCTTCTGACAGCTGCTAGCTAATCCTTTCATCCTTTCATAACATTACGTTAGCAGCTTATTTGAGTTAGCCTGCACACTAAGTTTCTGTAGCAAGCTAGCTAGATTGTTTTTCATCATTTTCTAAATACACTGCTCAAAAAAATAAAGGGAACACTAAAATAACACATCCTAGATCTGAATGAATGAAATATTCTTATTAAATACTTTTTTCTTTACATAGTTGAATGTGCTGACAACAAAATCACACAAAAATTATCAATAGAAATCAAATTTATCAACTCATGGAGGTCTGGATTTGGAGTCACACTCAAAATTAAAATGGAAAACCACACTACAGGCTGATCCAACTTTGAAGTAATGTCCTTAAAACAAGTCAAAATGAGGCTCAGTAGTATGTGTGGCCTCCACGTACCTGTATGACCTCCCTACAACGCCTGGGCATGCTCCTGATGAGGTGGCGGATGGTCTCCTGAGGGATCTCCTCCCAGACTTGGACTAAAGCATCCGCCAACTCCTGGACTGTCTGTGGTGCAACGTGGCTTTGGTGGATGGAGCGAGACATGATGTCCCAGATGTGCTCAATTGGATTCAGGTCTGGGGAGCGGGCGGGCCAGTCCATAGCATCAATGCCTTCCTCTCGCAGGAACTGCTGACACACTCCAGCCACATGAGGTCTAGCATTGTCAAGCATTAGGAGGAACCCAGGGCCAACCGCACCAGCATATGGTCTCACAAGGGGTCCGAGGATCTCATCTCGGTACCTAATGGTAGTCAGGCTACCTCTGGCGAGCACATGGAGGGCTGTGCGGCCCCCCAGAGAAATGCCACCCCACACCATGACTGACCCACCGCCAAACCGATCATGCTGGAGGATGTTGCAGGCAGCTGAACGTTCTCCACGGCGTCTCCAGACTCTGTCACGTCCGTCACATGTGATCAGTGTGAACCTGCTTTCATCTGTGAAGAGCACAGGGCGTCAGTGGCGAATTTGCCAATCTTGGGGTTCTCTGGCAAATGCCAATCGTCCTGCACGGTGTTGGGCTGTAAGCACAACCCTCACCTGTGGAAGTCGGGCCCTCATACCACCCTCATGGAGTATGTTTCTGACCGTTTGAGCAGACACATGCACATTTGTGGCCTGCTGGAGATCATTTTGCAGGGCTCCGGCAGTGCTCCTCCTGCTCCTCCGTGCACAAAGGCGGAGATAGCGGTCCTGCTGCTGGGTTTTTGCTCTCCTACGGCCTCCTCCACGTCTCCTGATGCACTGGCCTGTCTCCTGGTAGCGCCTCCATGCTCTGGACACTACGCTGACAGACACAGCAAACCTTCTTGCCACCGCTCGCATTGATGTTCCATCCTGGATGAGCTGCACTACCTGAGCCACTTGTGTGACCAAAACATCAGCCAGGAAGCGTAGGAACTGAGAAGTGGTCTGTGGTCGCCACCTGCAGAACCACTCCTTTATTGGGGGTGTCTTGCTAATGTGAAATGTATTGTCAATCAGTGTTGCTTCCTAAGTGGACAGTTTGATTTCACAGAAGTGTGATTGACTTGGAGTTACATTGTGTTGTTTAAGTGTTCCCTTTATTTTTTTGATCAGTGTATATTTCCTTACTTGAATAGGTTCTCCCACTGCCTCCATTTTCTGGGTCCTTAGAAAAACTAAATAGCAAAATGCAGCCAGCCATGTGGATGATTGGAGGTATCCGACATACTGACCCTGGTCTTCCAACATGGTGCCTGGTGTGGTTGCTAGGTGATGTGTGATGCAACCGCAAGTCCTCTATTCAGTACACAAAGTGAATTTCTTAGCCACATTTTTGGCCATTTTACTTTAGTGCCTTATTGTAAACAGGAAGCATGTTTTGGAATATTTATTCCTCCTGTTTAAAATGTAATTTAGGTTAGTATTGTGTAGTAACTACAATGTTGTTACTATATTGTTACCATCCTCAGTTTTCTCCTATCACTGTTTTAAGTCACCATTGGGCTCATGGTGAAACCCGTGAGTGGTTTCCTTACTTCTACTTACTGAGTTAGAAAGAACGCCTGCATCTTTGTAGTGAGTGGGTGTATTGATACATCATCCAAAGTTGAATTAATAACTTCACAATGCTCAAAGGGATATTCAATGTCTGCTGTTTTCCTTTTTACCCATCTACTAATAGGTTCTTTGCAAGGCATTGGAAAACCTCCCTGGTCTTTGTGGTTGAATCTGTGTTTGAAATTCACGGCTTGACTGAGGGACCTTACAGATAATTGTATGTGTGGGGTACGGAGATGAGGTCATTCAAAAATCATGTTAAACACTAGTATTGCACAAAGACTGGGTCCATGCAATTTATTATGTGACTTACGTGACTATTATGACTACGTGAAACATTTTTACTCCTGAACGTATTTAGGCTTGAGTACTCATGGACTCAAGACATTTCAGCTTTTCATTTTTAACTAATTTCTAAACCCCCCCCCCCCCCCACATAATTCCACTCTCACATTATGAGGTGTTGTATGCTAGCTATATAAACATTTTCCTCTAGGCTTTCTTGCTGTTTAAATATGGATCATTGTTCCTTGCGATTGGTTATTGTCTTGGGGGCGGCACACGGCTGTAAAGAAGAAAAGCACACCCTCCCCCCTCATTTAATTAACAAAATGTATGATTATGACCACTTATTACAACAAACTATCACTTCAGCATGCTTTTGTGGCACAGTCGTTGCCGCACAGGGCTACAGGCCAAAAAGTTGAGGGTTCGCCGACCACCACGGACAAATTCACTCTCCCTGCCTGTTTCATTACACTATGATCAGAGCCGACTGCAGACAATGATCATCTAGGGGGAAATCTGATTTTCAAAATGTTTATGCTATAGTTGTAATTATATAAAATAGATGCAAATAATTTTCAACCGACAGGTTTCTATGCCAATGTACCACAGAACCGATAAGCAGGGTGGCAGAGAAGTCAGGTGCAGGAGAGCGAAAACTTTAATAAACATAAAAACCACCCTAAACAGCACAATCAATTTATGGGTCAAACAAAACCCGGAACCACCAGCTTAACGTGCACAAGCACTACAAGAAAAAATTCCGGACAAGGGCATGGGGGAAACATGTAATTGAAACCAGGTGTGAGGGAAGACAAGACAAAACCAATGGAAAATGGAGGGTGGATTGGCGATGGCTAGAAGACCGGCAACGTCAGCAGCCAGCAGCATATCACCCTGCATACCACTGCTGGCTTGCTTCTGAAGCCAAGCAGGGTTGGTCCTGGTCAGTCCCTGGATGGGAGACCAGATGCTGCTGGAAGTGGTGTTGGAGGGCAAGTAGGAGGCACTCTTTCCTCTGGTCTAAAAAATTATCCCAATGCCCCAGGGCAGTGATTGGGGACATTGCCCTGTGCAGGTTGCTGTCTTTCAGATGGGATGTTAAATGGGTGTCCTGACTCTCTGAGGTCATTAAAGATCCCATGGCACTTATTGTAAGAGTAGGGATGTTAACCCCAGTGTCCTGGATAAATTCCCAATCTGACCCTCAAACCATCATGGTCACCTAATAATCCCCAGTTTACAATTGGCTCATTCATCCCCCTGGTCGTTGCTGCAAATGAGAATGTGTTCTCAGTCAACTTACCTGGTACATTAACTGATAAATAAAAAACCCTTAGACAGCAGACAGTCAGAGGAAGTCGTGAAAATAACTGCATACCGATTACTGACATTAGGTGCTTCAACATCACGGTTTACATTTTCAACACCACAATTAAATAGACTGTGTAAATCTCTAAAAAAATGAATCCCTCCTTGTACCCAGGATCGAAGGCTTGGCTTGACAATCTCCAATGGCATTACACTTTTTGGTGTTTTGTAACAGTCTCTGTCATGGAAAGAGCAGGTGTTCTTAGTGTTTTGTATTCTCAGTGTACATGGTCACAATATTATGAGACAAGTTGGTACAATAATGATTGGCAACAGACAGCGCATCTCAGTATCCGAAGTAAAATTACAGCCAGACTGGCCTGCTACTGTGCCTTTCTAAAGCTTAGAAACTATTGAGAGTAGACCCACAACTGATCCAAATCTCATGAAATATTCAGGTCTTTTGCGCCGTTGTTCAAAATACATTTTCACTGCAGTTTACAGCCTATAGTGCAATTTTGTACTGACTTGGAAACAATAATGCAACTACTCATTGAATTGTGGTGTTGTATGCTTGTCTAGAATAGGATTGTCCCTAAACAAGATCAATTGGGGAGCTTTATGAGCTTTGTGTCTCGTGTCTTCACTGTTCTTTCATGCGCAATGACGCACCAGGCCTCTCCACTGCCTATCAGCTATTCCTCTTTGTTCTTGTGGATTTATATTGAAAAGTGGTGCAGCTTTGAATGATTTTATGTGTGGTCTATTTGATCGTTAGCCTATTGCAGATCTGGACAAACGATCCACCTACCACTATTCTTACTATGAATGGTAGATGAGGGCAGGATAGACATTTAGACTGGTATAGTATATTGACCTGTGCTATAGCAATCTTGCAGAAAGGCATAGTGCATAAGGGAAGTACCAAAACATCTTGATAGGTAAGGCGCACAAAAGCATGAAACCCACTCCAAAGCCAAAGTTTGACAACCCTCCCCTATTTTGGGCCACCCCTCAACCACAGTCATTTTCAAACCGTCTCGAATGCAAAGCATTCAGAGACCAACACACAAACCAAGCAATGTGTGGAAAATGATTAAAGGTGAGGTAAAAAAAATAATTATTTATTAAGGTAGTTACAACAACAGAGAGTCTATCCTGCACTGGCGCACTGTCATTTAATGTGTGCCATTGGTCTTATATCTGGCTCTCAATTATTCAACGGAAGGTTTGCCCTACTGAGAGAAAGCATGTATTGGACTTTACATTACCCTTCGACAGGGAACTGCTGAAATGCACCTGATAGGCTGTGTTGGTGCTGGTTAATAAATGTGGCAAGGCTCCCTCTCCTAATGACCTCATCCATTTCTGGCCCCACTGGAACATGATTACAATTTAGAATGTCACTGTGTTGCATGCTGTATCGAACCTCGAGCTACTGTACAGGTCCACTACAAACAAATCAAAAGGTCTACATATTTTGGGGCTTTACTGCATTGCAAAGCTGTATGATATTTTGTGAACCAAAGATAAATAAATTGAGATTTCTTTGGTGAGTCAAATAACCCCTTAAAGGTGCAATATGCAGAAATCTATCCACCATTTCCTGGTTGATTTAAAAAAAAAAAGTTTGTAGAATTTCAGTTCATGTGCCTAAAAATCATACCATCTAAACTACTGTGAAATCTATTTTCAAATACCGCAAATATAGTTTTTTCAGCTGTTGAAGCTGGTGTACAAAATCGAAAGTAAAAGATGCAAAAACTAAACTTAAGATTGGGAAGCAATGAAATAGCACACACAGAATAGATATTCCTAGACATGCGTCCAATGAGAATGACAGATCTATAACTGCCATTTCTATGTGAATTTGTTCAGGTCTAGGGTTTAATATTTTCCTGGTGTTTTACAAATATTCCATCCCTAGTATGAAGTGTCATTCAAAAGCATTAAAAACCCTATAAATATGTCTGGAGTTGATTAAAGCTTTGATCAGCATGAAAATTAAAACCTGATGCTACCTGAGCCTCATGAGCCATATATTAAATAAATTTAATGAGCCCAAGCCCCCAAAAAATCCCAAACGATTGTTCCATTATTGAACACATAGACTATATGATAGAGGCTACTGCACATTACACAAAACAGAAAAACAGAAAAGCCCATTTTTGTAGCTAGCAATATGCTATCTTGGGTAAATAAATTAAACTAGCTCTAGTAGGCTAATCTGTTTTATATGGACTAGAATTACACACAAACCATGATAAAGCAGAACAGAACTGGTGCAGCATATGTGGCCTACAAATATACAAGTACAGGCTAGCGAATTAGATTTACATTTTAAAATATAATAGGACATATTTGTACAATTAGTAGGCTGATGCATATATACAGTACATTTAATAATATTTCCCTTAATAATATTTGCCTACCTCCTCTTTCTCTCTCTATTGTTGCATTCAATAGTTCAATAAAATACATTTAGTCCTTATCTTCATCATTCTAATGACAGCCTTTAATAATATAGGACTAGAATTAGTTGCAAAGGGCATTTCAGATGGAGATGGGTAAATTAGATGCGCATTCAGTCTGTATATTACTGTAGCATAGGTCTACCTGTCACAAGAAAAAAGTTTCCCTGATGAGATGATAGCTCTAAATGCATTGTGAATTACACTCCATACTGAGATGGGCTTTCTGTCCCCACCCTGAGCATTGATTCATCATGCAGAGGCCGTAGAGAAGCTAGATTTAGACATTGCATATCATTTAACAGCACCATTTCACGCCATGCTGTTCATATGAATAATTTATCATAATTGACCTGTTTCTTGCAGTTATATATCCCAGGAAAAGGGAGTGTTTTTGCGGTAAATCCCGGTTAACCGGGCTCCTGCCATTCAACCATAATTGGGTCACCCAAAAAGTTACATGTTGCAGATTTAATTATTGTCTCCACTCACAGAACACATTTTATAGATACCATTATCAGTACACAAAGTTTAAACACAGGAGTAATTCATCGGATGGAAGGAGTTGACACTTGATATAGAAACTGGCAGTCACATGACATCCAGGGCAATCAACCATATTGACAATCTCTACTGTGTCATATAGGGTGCCATTTTGGGACTCAAATCATGTCAAATGAAAGGCAACCCACTTGTGGTCACAAACTGTATCTGGTTAGACAGTTTACAAAGGAGAAGGGGCAGTGCCCTATATAGGGAATAGTGTGTAATTTGGGACACAACCCTGGCGCTGTAGCAACATCCTTACAGTACCACCTGACTCACAATAAACCATTAAGTCAAAGCAGATGGCAAGTAACCCAAGATGCAGCTCCTGGGCAATGCTAATTTACCTAGACCATGCATTTTATATGACTTGACTATGGTTGCGCACATTATATAACTCAATATAGCTCAAGCAAGGCATCGCCAAAAGCGTTTGTTCCATTGACCTTGCTGGACATCTGATATACAGACTGGGGCATACATCGACATCCAATACACAGAATGGGCAGACTGGCTACTAGAGGCTGACTACAGTGTATTACAATGGTCTGAGTGAAGTGGACAAAGAGGAGTCTTATTCTTCACTCTCTGGTGCAGAACTCATTTATATGTTCATATTGCGACGCGGAATGTGAAGGAAAACCAGCCTGGGGGGTTATCAATGAATACTAAATTCATTTGAGGTTGTACCTCATTTTATATACTTATTTCATCTCCCTTATCACTTTTGCTGTAACTGATTGGCTAAGCGGACGTGCTGACTATACATTGCGGACATGATGTTTACTGCATCCTGAATGGCGGCTGGCTCATTTAATTTCTCCCAAGACACTCGACGAACATGAGGTTTCGTAAAGTAACACATGCCTGAACTGAATGGAGCTAAATGGATAATGTTATCAGATGCACACATCCTACGGAAAGCCTTGACGTAGCATTTATCAAGATTGGAGAGGGAAATTGTTTGAAGGACTTGTAGTATGTTTGTAGGGATATGGAACAATGGAGTCTGAGACAGGCTGTCTTAACAGTTTAGAGAGCAGGCCGTCAGCCATGTATTCGTTATGGGGACATTGCAATTGAATTTGTTTGCAGGTATTATGATCACTATCAGATTATCCTCTTCAAGATTCAGCCAAGTATTGTCTTAGACACCTTACTGGCCAGTTAAACGAGGCACTACCTCTCGCGATCAAGCTACTGGAGAACAGTCATTTTCAATGGGGGGAGGAGACACAAGGATACATTCTGAGATTTAACGATCAACAACTATGAGCTTGACGGCCAGAGTCCCACAATTATGCAAATTAGCAGTGGGGCGATTGTACAATAATCAATCAGAGGAGGGAGGGTGTTGCTAGCTAGCTTTGATACCATGCTGTATAGACTAAAAGCCAAAACAATTGGTTGTGCACACTGCACGCTGGCAGCTATACCCACAAAGGTAGATATTGCGATATCTTACCATGTACAGTGTATTCAGAATACTTGACTTTTTACACATTTTGTTACGTTACAGCCTTATTCTAAAATTGATTAAATTGTTATTTTCCTCATCAATCTACGCACAATACCCCATAATGATAAAGCGAAAACATATATTTTTTTCCGAAATAGAAATACCTTATTTACATAAGTATTTAGACACTTTGGTATGAGACTTGAAATTGAACTCAGGTGCATTCTGTTTCCATTGATCATCCTTTAGATGTTTTTACAACTTTATTGGAGTCAACCTGTGGTAAATTCAAATGATTGGACACGATTTGGAAAGGCACACGCATGTCTATATACAGTCCCACAATTGACAGTGCATATCAAAGCAAAAGCCAAACCATGAGGTTGAAGGAATTGTCTGTAGAGCTCCGAGACAGGATTGTGTCAAGGTGGAGGGTACCAAATCATTTCTGCAGCATTTATGGTCCCCAAGAACACAGTGGCATCCATCATTCTTAAATGGAAGAAGTTTAGAACCACCGGCCATCCCTATGGTGAAGCATGCTGGTGGCAGCATCATGCTGTAGGGATGTTTTTCAGCAGCAGGGACTAGGAGACTAGTCAGGATCAAGGGAAAGTTGAACGGAGCAAAGCACAGAGAGATCCTTGATTAAAAACCTGCTCCAGAGCTTTCAGGTTCCTCTGACTGGGACGAAGGTTCCAGACCCTAAGCACATAGCTAAGGCAACGCAGGTGGCTTCGGGACAAGTCTCTGAATGTCCTTGAGTGCCCCAGCCAGAGCCCAGACTTGAACCCAGTCAAACTCCCCAAATACATGTGTGCCAAGCTTGTAGCGTCATACCCAAGAAGACTTGAGGATTTAATCGTTGCTAAAGGTGCTTCAACAAAGTACTGAGTAAAGGGTCTGAATACTTACGTAAATGTCCTATTGCAGTTTTATCTTTAATACATTTGTAAACATTTCTAAAAACCTGTTTTTGCTTTGTCAATATGGGTTATTGTGTTTAGATTAATGAGGAATTAAAACAATTTAGTCCATTTTAGAATAAGGTACGTAACAAAATGTGGAAAAAGTTAAGGTGTCTGAATACTTTCCAAATGCCCTGTAGCTTTTGGTATAACTTTGCCGTTAGTCATTATCAAGTTTTATGATAGTAGTTTTGTGTGTGTATGTGTGCATTTGTGTGTGTGTGTATACGTGTTTGTGTGTGTATATGTCAGCACACATGCATGTGGATTGCACACTTCAAAGAGCAGCGGTGGAGCTCAGCAGGGAAGTGACTCACAATCCACAGAGACTCTGTGGGAAAATCAAACAGGATGGCTCTCTCTGTTTGGGCATTTCCTGTTCATCCACCCGTACAGAGGTTGCCTCTCTCTTCTCAAAGCCCTGGCACCAGCCCCAAACTGAGGATTTCAGATTATCTCCATGTGGCCCCTACAAAAGCATATAATGTGTCTCAAATTGCACTATATTCCCTCATTGGGCACTACTTTTGAACAGAGCCCTATGGCCCTGGTCAAAAGTAGTGCACTATATAGGTAATCGGGTGTCATTTGGGATTTAGCCATAAACACATGAAATGAGTTGTGAGCTCCACTATTTCATATTACAATATACATGTAGGTTAAGCCATGATACGACATCCTGGAGTACTCTTTCCGAAGTATCATGTATACAAGCTTGGAAGAAGAACCATTAAACATAAAATAGTAAAACTATTTGTTCTCTTACTCATGTGTTTCATTGGATTGCGCAATACGCTGGACAACGCACAACATTCCTAAAATGATCCTTTTTCAGTATTTATCATGGCTGAACTTGATTTGATAACTACCTAAGAGACATATTTAAATTGACTGGAGGGTTGATCCAACTCAAGGTATCATAACACCCCCCTTTCATCTTTATTTAACCAGGTAGGCCAGTTAAGAACAAGTTCTCATTTACAACTGCGACCTGGCCAAGATAAAGCAAAGCAGTGCGACAAAGACAACACAGAGTTACACACGGGATAAACAAACATACAGTCAATAACAAATTGTTGCAGACAATGATCAGCCAGGGGGAATGAGATTTAAAAAATGTTCATGCCATATTTATAATTATATAAAATACAAATTTTCCACCAACAGGTCTCTGTGCCAATGCACCACACAACCAATAAACAAAACATACCAACCTCGGGCACGTCAATATCATGGTTTGTGTTTTCAACACCACAATAAATAAACTATGTCAATCTTGACTAACAGAAAACACATCCCTCCCTACCTTGTAGGCTTACCTAGTATTGAAGGCATGGCTTGACAATCTCCGAATGTCATTGAACTTTTTGGTGTTTTGTAACAGATGTTTCTTTCCATTCACAAATTGCCGCTGCACAGTTTGGATTGATTGATTTTACTTAAAAATACATATATAAACAAATCATTGTAAAAGTGGGGTTGAACAATAAAGGAGTGGACTTATTTCCATTGTGGTCCCTACATTTGCTGCAGCATATGCTACAGTAATATACGGACTAAATGCGCGTCACATCTCCATCTGGCTTTCGGAGGTCACCTTATTTTTTTTACTTTAAAAATTTTGTTTTTTGTTTTAGAGTTTTAAAACAGCATATTGTTGCTTTAAATCAGTGGGCACGAGAGAGAGAGAGAGAGAGAGAGAGAGAGAGAGAGAGAGAGAGAGAGAGAGAGAGAGAGAGAGAGAATAATTCCAGGTATTCAATTCAATGCAGTTATTAGCCTTAAATTTAGCTAATGAATGATGGGCTATGCATAAGGTTCTAATTTATAGTCTCTGTCTCTTGCACAATAAGCACTATGCGCTCTGCTGACCTTAAAATACACTCTTTAGCCATTAGAGTCCCAGGACAAGCTAGACTTGAATAGTTTTCTGGAATAACTTATTTTCAGCATTTGTAATACAAATTGACTATTGGAAGAGGGATGCAAGCTCTTGTTTGCTGAATGTTAAATACAGCAGCTAATAGAACTCACGGCCACAGGCTGGTGAGTTTGAAAGAGGATAGAACGTGGGATGGCGGTAGGCTATAGCAGTTATTTGTTCATACCCGTAACCATTCAATCTTTGTGAAAAGAAAAGAAAGCCATGTGCATCTTATTCTAGTCCTATATTATTCAAGCATGTCATTACAATGATGAAGATCAGGACAACTAAACATGTCATTTAGAATAACTGCTGAAAACGAGAAAGAAATGAAGCAATAATAGAGAAAGAGGAGATAATATGCACTTCGCACAACATTAGGGGAAATATTATGAAAAGTATGCATGTGTCAGCGTACCTATAATAACAATGTAATAAAAGCCCTATTATATTTCAACATTTAAATCAAATTCGCTAGCCTATAATTGTAACTTTGAAGGCCGCATGTTCTCTCCCAGTTTCATAGTTTGAAAGAGTTGCGTCATTCCAGTCCATATAATACAGTATAATACACATACACATAATACAGTCCACACTCAATAAGATTAGATTACTGACACTTGTTTCATTTACTTACCCAAGAGAGCATAGCTAAATCTATGGGCTTTTATGTTTTTCTGACGTGCGTAATGTGCGGTAGCCTATCATAGGCAATGTATTGGATAACGGCACAATTATTTGGCCTTTTTTGGGCTTGGGCTCACGAAATGTCTTTAATGTAGGGATCAAAACATTAATTTAACGTATGAATTATCAGGCTCAGGTAGCATCAGACTTGAATGTTCATGCAGATCAAAGCTCGAATCAAATCCAGACATATGCTTTATATGCAGTGGTGACCCGTCATTCAGGTCAGTTTGCAAACAATGTAAAAGAAAAATACAAATAATTTAGTTAATGAAGCCGGATACAAACATGGTCTCTTTTTCTTGAGTAAGGCAACCCCAAAATGCAGGTGTTCCAGCCTAAGTCAGTACTTTCTGTGGTAGTGGAGCACCGAGTGGAAAATAGAGCGTAGGGGTTGGTAATGACTTCAAATCACTTTATATCTACCCTTGCTTTGAACACTACACTTTCAAAATCTTAGCAAGCAAGCTAGATAAGCAGTTGTCGTCATGAATCAAGTCGACAATCTACTGGGAAATCCTCTTCAATCCTTGTCATATAAGGATAAAACGTATCGGTGCTCATTGGACATAAAAATTACACAACAAGTTGGAAATCGCAAATTTAACAATGAGTGGGTTAAGGGAGTGAGTGTTTTAATAAAATAAATGGAACATAATAAAAAACAATCAACACTAACAGCACACAAACATGAAACTGAAACAATGATGCCTGGGGAAGGAACCAAAGGGAGTGACAAGGGAAGGTAATCAGGGAAGTGATGCGGTGTAGGTGTGCGTAACGATGGTGACAGGTGTGCACCATAATAAGCAGCCTGGGGACCTAGAGGCCAGAGAGGGCACGTGACAGAAGTTATCTGTGGGTAACTGCAAGAGTTGCAAAGCAATAACTAACCTGCTATTCAGTGGAGAGGGTTTATGGTCCAAGTCTGGGTTTAATGGTCTCTTTTTCAAACTTAAACGGATAAACTTTCACATGCAACACCATGGGCCAGAAATTTTTGAATACACTGGCCATGCTGTCAATCCAGCATAACTTAGCCTACAACATGTTTAAACTTCGGTCCGGTAGAAGATTTGGTCAGTGCCATTAGTGATGATACAGGGCACTGGCTGGTTCCAGTGCGGGTGTGGGTCTGGGAGGAGGGGTGTGTGTGTGGCAATACACTGCCGTTTGGCATGCAACAAGTTAGGAATGCTTGCAGTGTATCGCAGGCTACATGCAGCGGGTCAGAACTAATTGACAACCCCTTGCTCTGACCAGATAGAAATATGTCACGGCCCGGATTCGGATTCGACCCGCAGGCCTTGTGTTTGACACATGCTATAACAAATTACCAAAATACTATTCCTTGTGTTTCGATGTGTAGCATATGCGAAGCTTTATTGCCTATTTTGTTGTTGTTTTCTTTTGGTTACTTTCCTAAAACAATAATTTTTCAGCTGTTGGAGACTAAATGCATAGGCGTCTAGGCTTAGGTGTCCACTGTATGATATTAATATTAAAAAATTATATAGTCTAAATAAAGGAAGAGAGCTTAGGCCTGTCCCCAGAGAGAGGGAGAGATATGCCAGCGGCATGCTACAATAGCGACATGCATTTCTTTATGTCAGATAGCTACTGTGTCTGCTATACAGATAGACTTACAGAAGGTTAATTCATCGGAATATTTTGTATAAAGATAAGCATTATATTGTTAGATTGTAGGAGTAAATCTGGCAGGCCTGAAACATTCTTCCTCACCTCAAGTTCAACTGTTGGAGTAAGTTGGAGCACCCCCGGTGCGCACTGCCTTCATATCATAGGCTTGCAGTAGCTAAAGCTTAATAATAGCCACACCAAACCATCACAAAAGTTTCAAAACTTTATTACGTTATTATCAGAAGTAAGTCAAGCCATTATAGCCTGCTCATATATTCCCTATTATAGTGCGTCAAACACAGCCTTATAGTTGGAACTTAATTTGGCCAAAAGAAATGGCTCAACAGAATGAAATAAAACACCTGCTTACTGGTTTAAACCTTCACGAAGGTTTTGAACAGGCTATATTGCAGCAATTAGCAATAAAGGCAAGTGCCTACTATACCCAACAAATGACAGAAATAGGCTAATGTTGTTTATTTTACAACAGACCTACTTATAACCATATTATCTTAAACTAAATAAGGAGCACTGTCACGTTCTGACCTTTATTTCCTTTGTTTTGTCATTATTTAGTATGGTCAGGGCGTGAGTTGGGGTGGGCAGTCTGTTTGTTTTTCTATGATTTGGGTATTTCTATGTTTCGGCCTAGTTTCGGCAGGTGTCATTAGTTGTCTCTGATTGAGAATCATACTTAGGTAGCCTGGGTTTCACTGTGTGTTTGTGGGTGATTGTTCCTGTTTCTGTGTTTGCACCAGATAGGGCTGTTTTCAGTTTTCACGTTTCTTGTTTTGTTAGTTTATTCATGTATAGTGTCTTTTAAAAATAAACATGAATAACCACCACGCTGCATTTTGGTCCGCCTCTCCTTCAAGTAAAGAAAAACCGTTACAAGCACACAATTAAAAAGGCAGATTGAATTTAATTTAGCCAATGAAAACGTCCCAACAGAATTAAACAAAACTGGTTTTGCATGTAAACTTTTTTAGATAATAATAATGATAAAACAAATGATAAATGTATTTGCGTGTCCCTAAACAAAATCAATAGGGGAGCTTTTTGAGCTGTGTGTTTCATGTCTTTTCATATTGAAAATTGATGCAGCTTTTATGTGTTGTATGATTGCTAGTTAGCATTTTGCAGATCTGAACAAACAATCCACCTACCACTATTGTCACTATGAATGGTGGACCAAGGGCAGAATAGACCGTGATACTGGTATACTATACTGACCCTTGGTATAGTAAAAGTTAGCATATAGAAAAGCGTAGTGCATAGGGGAAGTACCAAAACACCTTGATATAGGGGAGGCACATGCAAGCAGATGAGGAAGCGAATGTTAAACAGGGAAACAAATCACTACCCTACCCTGCGCCCAATACATACCACACGACCCTCCCCAAAGCAAAAAATAAAGTTTGACAATCCTCCCCTATTTTGGGCCAGTCCCCCCCCCCACAGTATATTGGGATCTGTCCCTAAACCAGAGAGATGGGGATATGAGGATGGCGAGAATGGCTTGCATGTGCTTTGCATCATATTAAAACACAATCTATATAAATGTCCCCTCCTTATTTCTTCAACTGTGATTGGTTCAACTTGTTATTTAAAAGGTATTTAATCAGGTCTTGCCTTTAATGTCTAGTTCTTTTGATCATTGCAAATGTGAACATCTGTAAATACCTTTAAGTATATGAGCCCGAAATGAATTCCCTGAATACGTCAAGCATTTACATGCGACAATGAGTTTCCCGAAACATCAAGCATAACATGTGACATTCCCAGGTCTGGGCTATCTCGTTTTCCTGGATAGACTTTGCTAACTAAAAGCTTTAAATAACAAGCCGTCAAACCAGCCTTTTACCTGAGCTGAACACGCTGTTCCTCAAATATGTCTTTCATCTTGGAGACTCCATTGGACATGACGTCTCTCTTTTGTCTCCTAGGCGAGGAATATCAAATCATCTCCCTCTCCCTGCCCTCCACCACTTTTTATTTTATTTTTTGAGACAATATCCTTCTCCATTTTGTTCTCCCACTCTGGCAACACTGGACAAATTGGGGTGCGGAAAAATTATCTCTGTCAAGCAGATACAATTAGTATTGATAAAAAATATCAACCTGCAGCTGAGTGAGCGCCCATTACCGTGGCCCACGATGCTCTCTGCCTGTCCCTAGCCTGTCAGAAACATACAGAGAGTGTGACACAGCCATTGGGAAAATTGAGATAAAAGCCATAGTAATCATGAAGAGCCCCTGACATTAAAACCCTTTATAGATTTCTCCATGCAGGCATTATGACGGAAGGGCTATTTCAATGGGCTATGTTAGTCTCTGTCAAGGCTCATGCGAGTTCAGCGACAAAAACTTTGCAGCGATGAATTAGATAATTCATAAGCCTCCATACCTTCCTTTACCTTAGTCTACCTTTTCTACTATAAAGCGTGCCTGAGATGAACACATCTGTCTCTGTTCGTGCTTTGGTGGTATTGTTTTGGCAGTTTTACATAATAAAATATCCCTATTTTAAGTATGGCAGGTAGAGTCCAACGAAAGTGTCAACTCTATATGATGATGTTGACGTACTATGTTAGGAGATCACCACCAAGGTTGACTTATTTATCAAAAGCCAGTTACCATGGTAGCCATCTTGACACATTTCAAGGATTTTGCAATAAGTTAATTTGAATAATAAAGTGCTTGCAGGTTTATTCATATATTAGCCATTAGACATTTCAAATTAATTGAATCAACTCAAATCATAGTTTACCTCTCAAATATTTGTGCAATTTTGACATAGAGTCAGAATTAGTCAGGCCAAGACTGAACAAGTTGACTGTCACGCCCTGACCTTAGAGAGACGTTTTATTTCTCTATTTGGTAAAGGTCAGGGTGTGATTTGGGTGGGCATTCTGTGTTTTCTATTTTTTTCGTTTTGGCCGAGTTTGGTTTCCGATCAGAGGCAGCTGTCTATCATTGTCTCTGATTGGGAATAATACTTAGGCAGCCTTTTTTCCCACCCATAATTTTGATGGTAATTATTTATTTTCTGTGTGTGTAACGGTGTGTAACGTTTGCGTCACGTTCGGTTTCTGTTTACCCACTTCACTTTATTAAAATAAAGTGGAATAACATGCACGCTGCGCCTTGGCTCATCTATGACAGGGAGTTTGAAGACAGTGAACGTGACATGGACACTTTAAAAACTATGTTAAATGTAGTAGCCTACATGATGTGTGGTGGAGGGCGTCGTAACACAGCAAAGAGAATTAAAGTTATTTATCATATTTTTAATCATTCATATTTGATTGATTCATTGATTAATCCGTTTACAAGTTGGTTGATTTATCTTTGAATCAATCTTATGTCTTGTAAAATATTTAACATATTTAATTTTTGTGATGTTATATCTGCTCTCAGTCTGTAATTGTTTCTCTATCCTCAATTTGAAAGGTCTCCTCTAACACACTGCTCATCTTTGATCTTGCCACTGCCTTTGATACACTCCAGTTCAGTATTGTCTTGTCACTGGATAGGTTTTGTTATGACATTTTATAAAATTAGAGGGGGGACTATGGATCTGTCTCCGTCTGTTCGTAAGTATGTAAGTCACACGCAATATCTCAAACACCACTTTCCAAATGTTTATGAAATTTAGGTGAATGATGCATCTTGCCATAGACATTTATATATCACAAAATTATATTGATTGGCCCAAGTGGGACACTATAAACTTTGAACAAACATATCTCCTCTCCTGTTTGAGCTTAAATTGTTGACACTAATTAGCCCAAGGCGGGAGGAGGGGCTGCATCATTCATGGGGGACAATATGTTTACTGTTGTTGCCTTGTCCTGTTCATTGTAACAGCTGGAATGGAATGAAACTATTTTTGCATTCGTTCCATCATCGCCATTACAATGAGCCCGTCCTCCACATTTCTTCTGGCACCAGTCTCCACTGGTATACGTATGCACCATACTGGTCTCCAACAGTAGACTTTCCCCCCAGTCCATCACTCACGACTAAATGAGATATTGTCTTTCTATTTGAATAAAAAATTGTACAGTAATGGTTTCAAGCTACTATCACATACCATACACAACATACTGACATCACAGTGTGTACAAAAGTACAAAAACAGCAAACTGAGGAGATGGAACTTGATCAACTAGGGTCCAGTTTCCTGGCTAAATTCATCGTTAGAACCTTCGTAAGACCATCGGTAATTTCAGAGCTGTTTCCAAAAACCATTGTAGGTTGTACTTGAAAATGCTTGTTATTTACCAACTGCCTCAGACCACTTATAGAACAGCTAAGTGCGTTGTTGGACGCTTCTTTGCACTTCCAAAAGCACTTTACAAACTAAACATATAATCAAATCAAGATGACTTCTATAAAAAAATATAAATACAGTATAGGCCCTACAGGCCTTCAGAAAGTATTCACACCCCTTAACCTTTCACATTGTGTTACAGCCTGAAGTTAAAATGGATTAAATAGAGATTTGTGTTGGTCACTGGCGTATAGACAATAATTTCAAAGTGGAATTATGTTTTTGAAATTCTTTAAAAAGCAAATAC
This sequence comes from Oncorhynchus masou masou, assembly GCF_036934945.1. Lineage (NCBI taxonomy): Eukaryota > Metazoa > Chordata > Actinopteri > Salmoniformes > Salmonidae > Oncorhynchus > Oncorhynchus masou. The sequence continues at coordinate 38,656,231 of NC_088216.1, read as the reverse complement.
ATTGAAAAGATAAAATGTCTTAAGTCAATAAGTATTCAACCTCTTTGTTATGGCAAGCCTAAATAAATTCAGGAGTAAATTTGCCTAAAACCTTATAAGGTTCCGCCCCTTTTTTTCAATTTTTGCCTAAAATGACACACCCAAATCTAACTGCCTGTAGCTCAGGCACTGACGCAAGGATATGCATATTCTTGGTACCATTTGAAAGAAAACACTTTGAAGGTTGTGGAAATGTGAAAGGAACGTACGAGAATATAACATAATAGATTTGGTAAAAGAGAATACAAAGAAAAAAACAACCGTTCTTTTGTATTGTTTTGTACCATCTTTGAAATGCAAGAGAAAAGGCCATAATGTATTATTCCAGCCCAGGTGTAATTTAGATGTTGGACACTAGATGACAGCAGTGTATGTGCAATGTTATAGACTGATCCAATGAACTATTGCATTTCTGTTAAAAATGTTGTATCAAGACTGCCCAAATGTGCCTAATTTGTTAATTAATTACTTTTCATGTTCAAAATTGTGCACTCTCCTCAAACAATAGCATGATATTATTTCACTGTAATAGCTAATGTAAAATTGACAGTGCAGCTAGATTAACAAGAATGTAAGCTTTCTGCCAATATCAGATATGTCTATGTCCTGGGAAATGTTGTTGTTAGCTAAAACCTCATGCTAATCGCATTAGCCTACATTAGCTCAACCGTCCCGTGGTAGGGACACCGATCCTGATTAACAGTAACATTGTAAGTTGCACGACTGACTACCTCGTCTCTGTACCCCCTACACACACAATTATTGTTTGTAACGTCCTTCAGCAGAGCAGTGAATTTCAAAAACAGATTCAACCACAACGACCAGGGAGGTTTTCCAATGCCTGGCAAAGTAGGGCACCGATTGGTAGACATTGAATATCCCTTTGAGCATGATGAAGTTTTTAATTGCACTTTGAATGGTGTATCAATACAACCAGTCACTACGAAGATACAGGTGTCCTTCCTAACTCAGTTGCCAGAGAGGAAGGAAATCACTCAAGGATTTCACCATGAGGTCAATGGAGACTTTAAAACCACTACAGAGTTTAATGGCTGTGATAGGTGAAAACTGAGGATGGCTCAACAACATTGTAGTTAGTCCACAATACTAACCTAAATGACAGAGTGAAAAGATGAAGTAAAGGCCCAGTAAAGGCCCAGGACAATACTTTTGTCAATCCCTGAGTTTCCTCTCCACATAACGATACTTGAAATATTCTGTTAGTGCCATTAAGGGAAGGGAAGGTTGCCTAAGGAAGGATCATTTTCTCAGTTTTGCACCGGAGCCTCCCACTCCTCTTTCTATTTTGGTTAGGGCCAGTTTGCGCTGTTCAGTGAAGGGAGTTGTACACAGCGTTGTACGAGATCTTCAGTTTCTTTGAAATTTCTTGTATGGAATAGCCTTCATTTCTCAGAACAAGAATAGACTGACAAGTTTCAGAAGAAAGTACTTTGTTTCTAGCCATTTTGAGCCTCTAATCGAACCCACAAATGCTGATGCTCCAGATACTCAACTCGTCTAAAGAATGCCAGTTTTATTGCTTCTTTAATTAGCACAACAGTTTTCAGCTGTGCTAACATAATTGCAAAAGGGTTTTCTAATGATCAATTAGCCTTTTAAAACGATAAACTTGGATTAGTTAACACAACATGCCATTGGAGCACAGGAGTGATGGTTGCTGATAATGGGCATCTCTGTAGATATTCCCAAAAAAATCCATCTACAATAGTAATTTACAACATTAACAATGTCTGCACTGTACTGATCAATTTAATGTTATTTTAATGGACAAAAAAATAATTTTCTTTCAAAAGCAAGGACATTTCTATGTGCCTCATTTTTTTGAACGGTAGTGTATGTTTAGTGTTGTTAATGTTTGATGCTGTGAAACTTGGGGAATAGTTCACAATTGTGTATAGCGGTAAATTTGGGCTGTGCTCATGAAGCGTCAACCTCACCTGTCACTAGCCGTACAGACAACCAGCTAATTAGCCACCAAAATGAAGGATAGAGTAATTTGGTTTTATCTGTTGGGCTTAGGTTATGGTTTGTCATGTTTGCTAGGTGCAGATATTCTCAGTCTATACATTGCCTAATTTTCATTTTATTTGACAGTTTAGCTTTCGTGTTAGGGTCGTAGATGCCCGTGCAGTGGAGGAAGAAGTGGATATTTGTTTATACAGCCAGCTAACATGTTGCTTGTTTTGTTCTGTTTCTACCAATGCAATTAATTTGGAAACTGTCCCAGCTTTGTAATGAATCAGCTAACATTGGTGAACACTGTAGTTAGTCTGTCATTCAAGAAAGCAGGAGTTGAGAGAGTTGAGAGAGGAGAGAGAGAGAGTGTAACTGTATTACACAAATTATTAAGGAAACCCCTTATTAGGAAGAGAGTATGTGTATGGTTGAGAGAAATAGAGGAAGGAAGAGAGAGTGATTATGGTCTTGACTAAAATTTCTCATTTGTTGTCTCTCTACTCTCCCTTTGTTACTCTGTACCTCTAGGTCATAGAAAGCAAAGGAAGTTGTACCAAACATCCTGGGCCTAAAGTGACAGTAGCAGGGGTTTTGGATTTGTTTTTAAAAGTGGTAGGAACGTATATCTGTTGCAGTGCTTGTAATAGATTACAGCAAAAAAATGGGTGGGGGTTGACCATATTGACCAACTGAGGAGCAATTGCAAGGTTGGATGCACAGGCAGAAAATGATGGAAGTATGTGTTTTGGGAGATGCACAACATTGCCATCAAAAATGCGTACATTGTGTGGAGGACCCTGCCAAGGACCCTTCCCAAAAACCGCAGGTGCTGGTCCTGAAGGCATTCAAAATGCAGCTGGTGCATTCACTTTTTGATATGGCTACAGTGGCAGGAAGAAGAGAGCCAAAAGTGTGGCACCAGGGCGCGTGGACCGAGTTGTAACTCATTTGAAAGCAGGTGAAGTTTGAAGGGCGCAAGATAGAGTGGAGACAGGGCAAAGAGTGGGAGATCTGTAGAAACCTCATTTGGGTGCTCTACGTGTTCTGTAACACTTTGCAGGATGGGGGATGTGCTTTCAGAAGTTCCATGACATGTTGTAGGTTAAATGCAAACACTAACATGATAGTGTGAAATATGAATTTGTCCTACAAATATTTTGTCTCTGAACAGTGTTTTGTCATCTTCGCTCTTTATCTGTCTCTGTCTAATATGTGTTGCATTCACTGAATTGTCAAAGTAGGCTACTATTTCTATATTTTGTGTCAGGCCTGGTCTGTACTAAATCTTATTGAGAGAGATTACCTACATTTTGAAAGAGTCTCAATAGTTGTTTGCATGTTTACATTGTTACAGAAGTAAGAAACGTTGTCAATAAAATAGCCTACTACGTGTGGGATTTGAAATACTTTCTGAATATTGTCCTCTGGTCACATTTTGGATATTTTATTTATTTATATTTAAATAAGTGTTATACTTGGTATATTTTGAGTGAGTAATTTAGTCAAATATACTACAATTTAAATACTCCAGGGTGTTTTGTTGTGTTGAGTGTTAAGTTTTTTGATAGTCATATTGAAGAAGAGGTTGTGCTGTTTAAAACTAATTTAACTTATAAATGTCATTTGTTCTTTGTTTTTGAGCTGTGTGTTTGTTTGAAATGTGTGAGAAAATTAGCTTGACATTTTTCAGTAATCTCCAGCAGCATTCAAGAATTCGATTGGGTTCTAAAGGGTTAATTTTTATCTATTTTTTTATTCAACACTATTTTAAAACAAACTCCTTCTCACTACTCCCACTCCTGGTGCAATGAATGCGTAGCCAATTGCATCGATAGACCTGCGTTTTTATTATTAGTTGCAGCTCGACATATCTATTTTAATATCGAGGAATATTTCACTTTCTCTGGTCATAGTAACAACATGATCTTGTGCTTGAGGTAGATGCGATGCAACTCAAGTTTCGCCATCAGGTGGAAGACGGTGTCCCCTCTCTGGTCAGTCTCACCAGAGGTAATGAAGGAGAGAGCAGAGACCCTGAGATGCTGACCCTGCTGCGCTCTGCCTCCAGCTGCTGATACTAATGCCATGCTCAAAACAACTCAGAACTCTGACATCACCGACTTCAGTGCGTTCAAGACAACTGGGAACAAGAAAAAAAAGGTGAACAGTCATCCAACTTGGAAACGAAGGCATCTTTCTAGAGCGCGACTTTCCGACCTGAATATCACTGATGTAGTGATTTTACTTCTTTTCCCCCCCAGAGTTCTGTCACAAACTGGCTCAATGCCCGTAACAAAAGGGAGACAACATGGAGATAAGGAGTAACAAAACATATATTTATCAAATAAAGTAAACTAAGTACAATATACAATGTTGTGTGTAATCAGTAATCCGTAGTGTAAGTGAGTGTTTTGGCATGCTGTTTTGGCATGCATGAATGTGATAATGCAGGGTGTTGAAAGCTGCCAAAGTAAACAACCAAAGGCCACCAAGATACACAACAAAATCTGTAAAGGTGTCTGCATGGAAAGTGTCTCTTCCATGAATGGGGAAGTGGTGTATTTATCTTGGGACACACCGGGCCCTGGTGTTTCCCATGTAGCTGACGACCCTCCCAACTCCGCCCACCAGCATCCTAATAAGGAAACAATAACAAAGAGAGAATACGGCAGACAGAGTGGGAGGGTCATCACAGTTCCCAGTTGTCTTGAAAGAAGTCCAGTAAAATAAAAAGGAAAATTATTAGCAAATTATACACAGCTTTGTGTTGCAAGTGCTCCACCAACTGATGATATTATTTGTTAACAAAGCTTGGGTTTTGAAATATACTATGGTCTGAGGGGAACAATATTGGCAGGCCAGGCATATAGCCAATATTCTGTGATCATCTATTAGACCTGTGTACTGCACAAACCTCACTCCTACAGAGCTGTTTTAATGAGGTTAATGTTAATGTTTTTTAAGTCATGTTTAAAAAAATATCTGAGCAGTAGATCATGGCTTAGTTTTTTGACTGTGAAAGTGATCTTTACTCAGAAAGGGTCATTGACCACTGCTGTACAGAATACAAATATTCCAAAACATTCACTAAAGTGAAAGTGCCAAATTATGGCAAAGAACATAACTTTATGCCCTGAATAAAAAGCATTATGTTTGGGGCAAATCCAACACAACAAAAGCATGGTAGTGGCTTGTCCTCAGAAAGGACTAGGGAGTATATATTAATATCTTTTTACCCCTTTTTCTCCCCAATTTTGTGGTATCCACTTGTCCCATTGCCACAACTCCTGTAGGTCGAGTGTCGTGCATCCTCCAAAACACAATCCAGCCAAGCTGAACTGCTTCTTGACACAATGCCTGGTTAAGCTGGAAGCCAGCTGCACAAAATGTGTTGGGGGAAACACCTGGCAACCGTGTCAGCGTGCACTGCGCCGGGCCCGCCACCGGCACAGACAGAGATGGCAGCCTTGCTCCGCGTTCCGAGGAAACTATGCAGTTTTTTTTTTTTTTTTAACGTTTCATTTCTTACATTGGTACCCCAGGTAATCTTAGGTTTCATTACATACAGTCGGGAAGAACTACTGAATATAAGAGCAACGTCAACTCACCATCAGTACAACCAGGAATATGACTTTCCCAAAGCGGATCCTGTGTTCTGCCTTTCATCCAGGACAACGGAATGGATCCCAGCCTGCGAGCCAAAACAAGACATCGTAAAAGAGGGAAACGAAGCGGTCTTCTGGTCAGGCTCCGGAGACGGGCACATCGCGCACCACTCCCTAGCATACTTCTCGCTAATGTCCAGTCTCTTGACAACAAGGTTGATGAAATCCGGGCAAGGGTAGCATTTCAGAGACTGTAACGTTCTTTGCTTCATGGAAACATGGCTCACTCGAGAGACACTAACGGAATCGGTGCAGCCAGCTGGTTTCTTCACGCATTGCGCAGACAGAAACAAACATCTTTCTGGTAAGAAGTGGGGTGGGGGCGTATGCCTTATGGTTAACGAGACGTGGTGTGGTCACATACAGGAACTCAAGTCCTTCTGTTCACCTGATTTAGAATTCCTCACAATCAAATGTCGACCGCATTATCTACCAAGGGAATTCTCTTCGATTATAATCACTGCCGTATATATTCCCCCCCAAGCAGACACATCGATGGCTCTGAACAAACTTTATTTGACTCTTTGCAAACTGGAAACCACAAATCCTGAGGCTGAATTCATTGTAGCTGGGGATTTTAACAAGGCTAATCTGAAAACAAGACTCCCTAAATTGTATCAGCATACCGATTGCGCAACCAGGGCTGGTAAAACCTTGGATCATTGCTATTCTAACTTCTGCAACGCATATAAGGCCCTCCCCCGCCCTCCTTTCGGGAAAACCTGACCATGACTCCATTTTGTTGCTCCCTGCCTACAGACAGAAGCTAAAACAAGAAGCTCCCGTGCTAAGGTCTGTTCAACACTGGTCCGACCAATCTGATTCCACGCTCAAAGACTGCTTCCATCACGTGGACTGGGTTATGTTCCGCACTGCGTCCAACAACAACAATGACGAATACTCTGATTTGGTGAGCGGGTTCATTAGAAAGAGCATTGACAATGTCATTCCCATAGCAACGATTAAAACATTCCCAAACCAGAAACCGTGGATTGATGGAATTCGCATGAAACTGAAAGCGCGAACCACTGCTTTTAAACAGGGCAGGGTGTCCGGAAACATGACCGAATACAAACAGTGTAGCTATTCCCTCCGCAAGGCAATCAAACAAGCTAAGCTTCAGTATAGAGACAAAGTAGAGTCACAATTCAACGGCTCAGACACAAGAGGTATATGGCAGGGTCTACAGTCAATCACGGATTACAAAAAGAAAACCAGCCCTGTCACGGACCAGGATGTCTTGCTCTCAGGCAGACTAAATAACTTTTTTGCCCGCTTTGAGGACAATACAGTGCCACTGACATGGCCTGCAACCAAAAAATGCGGACTCTCCTTCACTGCAGCCGACGTGAGTAAAACATTTAAATGTGTTAACCCTCGCAAGGCTGCAGTCCCAGACGGCATCCCCAGCCGCATCCTCAGAGCATGCACAGACCAGCTGGCTGGTATGTTTACGGACATATTCAATCAATCCTTATCCCAGTCTGGTATTCCCACATGCTTCAAGAGGGCCACCATTGTCCCTGTTCCCAAGAAAGCTAAGGTAACTGAGCTAAACGACTACCGCCCGTAGCACTCACTTCCGTCATCATGAAGTGCTTTGAGAGACTAGTCAAGGACCATATCACCTCCACCCTACCTGACAACCTAGACCCACTCCAATTTGCTTACCACCCAAATAGGTCCACAGACGATGCAATCTCAACCACACTGCACACTGCCCTAACCCATCTGGACAAGAGGAATACCTATGTGAGAATGCTGTTCATCGACTACAGCTCAGCATTTAACACCATAGTACCCTCCAAACTCGTCATCTACCTGCCCTCCAGGACACCTACACCATCCGATGTCACAGGAAGGCCATAAAGATCATCAAGGACAACAACCACCCAAGCCACTGCCTGTTCACCCCGCTATCATCCAGAAGGCGAGCTCAGTACAGGTGTATCAAAGCAGGGTCCGAGAGACTGAAAAACAGCTTCTATCTCAAGGCCATCAGACTGTTAAACAGCCACCACAAACATTGAGTGGCTGCTGCCAACACACTGACTCAACTCCAGCCACTTTAATAATGGGAATTGATGGAAATTGATGGAAAATATATCACTAGCCACTTTAAACAATGCTACTTAATATAATGTTTACATACCCTCCATTACTCATCTCATATGTATATGTATATACTGTACTCTATATCATCTACTGCATCTTTATGTAATAATGTATCACTACCCACTTTAAACTATGCCACTTTGTTTACATACCCTACATTACTCATCTCATATGTACGTATATACGGTGCTCGATACCATCTACGGCATCTTGCCTATGCCGTTCTGTACCATCACTCATTCATATATATTTTTGTACATATTTTTTATCCCTTTACACTTGTGTGTATAATGTAGTAGTTTTGGAATTGTTAGGTTAGATTACTCGTTGGCTATTATTGCATTGTCGGAACTAGAAGCACAAGCATTTCACTACGCTTGAATTAACATCTGCTAACCATGTGTATGTGACAAATACATTTGATTTGATTTAATGCGCAATGGGACAAGAACATTCCTGCCGGCCAAACCCTCCCCTAATTCAGGCGAAGCTGGGCAAATTATGCGCCTCCCCATGGTTCTCCCGGTCGCATAGGTGTTCCTTTTGTACAGGTGGGAAAGGGCAGTGAGGAGTGCAAAAGAGATTGCACCATCTGTGGATCTGTTTTGGTGTTATGCAAATTGGAGAGGGTCTAGAGTTTCTGGGATAATGGTGTTATGTGAGCCAAGACCTGCCTTTCAAAGCACTTCATGGCTACAGACGTGAGTGCTATGGGTCGGAAGTCATTTAGGCAGGTTACCTTAGCATTCCTGGGTACAGGGACTATGGTGGTCTGCTTAAAACATGTTGGTATTACAGATTCGGACAAGGAGAGGTTGAAAATGTCAGTGAAGATACTTGCCAGCTGGTCAGCGCATGCTTGCAGTACACATCCTGGTAATCCATCTGGCCCTGCAGCCTTGTGAATATTGACCTGTTTAAAGATCTTACATCAGCTACGGAGAGCATGATCGCGTGGTTGCGTCCAGAACAGCTGATGCTCTCATGCATGTTTTAGTGTTACTTGCCTCGAAGCAAGCGTAGAAGTAATTTATCTCGTCTGGTAGGCTTGTGTCACTGGGCAGCTCTCGGCTGTGCTTCCCTTTGTAATCTGTAATCGTTTGCAAGCCCTGCAACATCCAACGAGCATCCGCGCCGGTATAGTAGGATTTGATCTTAGTCCTGTATTTACACTTTGCCCGTTTGATGGTTTGTCAGCTCGGGGGTTTGAACTTGCAACCTTCCAGTTACTAGTCCAAAGCTCTAACCATTAGGCTACCTCCTTGAAAGTGGCAACTCTACCCTTTAGCTTTGTGCGGATGTTGTCTGTAATCCATGGCTTCTGGTTGGGGTATGTGTGTACAGTCACTGTGGGGACGATGTCATCAATGCACTTATTGATGAAGCTAGTGACTGATGTGGTGTACTCCTCAATGCCATCGGAACATATGCCTGTGCTAGCAAAACAGTCGTGTAGCTTAGCATCTGCTTTATCTGACCACTTTTTTTTATTGACCGAGTCACTGGTGCTTCCTGCTTTATTTTTTGCTTGTGAGCAGGAATCAGGAGGCCGATGATCGCTTCTCCGATCAAATGCAGCAACTGTAAAGGAAACTCCACTTGATCTTAGCCAAAAGGCCGAGAAGCGACTTGAACGAGCTGCAACAAACACTCAAACTGGACAGTTTTATCTCAAAGACTCAATCATGGACACTCTTACTGACAGTTGTAGCTGCTTTGCATGATGTATTGTTGCCTCTACCATCTTGCCCTTTGTGCTGTTGTCTGTATCCAATAATGTTTGTACCATGTTTTGTAATGCTACCATGTTGTGGCCATGTTGTGTTGCTACCATGCTGTGTTGTCATGAGTTGCTGCCTTGCTATACGTTGTTGTCTTAGGTCTCCCTTTATGTAGTGTTGTCTCCCTTGCCGTGATGTGTGTGTTTTGTCCTATATTTATATTTTTCCCAGCCCCCATCCCCGCAGGAAGCCTTATGTCTTTTGGTAGGCCATCATTGTAAATAAGAATTTGTTCTTAACTGACGTACCTAGTTAAAGGTTAAATGTCCAACAACAAGTCCTCAATAAATTGTGCATGTAAACTTTGGCACTGTCACGGTGGTCAGCTTGCTCTCTGACTGGATCAGAATACCTCTGGAGACATCATAGCAACCAATTACTTATCTTAGGTTCCTTAGCCTATTTTTCACAGTGCCTATAATTTCTGAACTGTTTGGGCTTGGGATTTTGAAAACTCCAGGAAATCCGTAGTGATATTTAAAGGAAACATCAATTAAAAAAAGCACAAAATGTCATGGCCCTAGACAAGTAATACTTTACCTACAGTGCATTCGGAAAGTAATCAAAATTTTGTTACGTTACAGCCTTATTCTAAAATGGATTAAGTCGTTTTTCCCCTGATCAATATACACTCAAAACACTATAATGAAAAAGCAAAAACAGGTTTAGAATTTTTTTTCACATTTATTAAAAATACTGGAACATCACCTAAACCTTTAGTATTCAGACCCTTTACTCAGTTTTTTTTAAACCTCTTTGACAACGATACCGCATCGAGTCTTCTTGGGTATGACACCACAAGCTTGGCACAAGCTCTGTCAGGTTGGATGGGGAGTGTCACTGCACAGCTATTTTCAGGTCTCTCCAGAGATTTTTAATTAGTTCAAGTCCGGGATCTGGCTATGCCACTCAAGGACATTCAGAGACTTGTCCTGAAACCAATCCTGCACTGCAGTGCTTAGGATTGTTGTCCTATTGGAAGGGGAACCTTCACCCAGTCTGAGGTCCAGAGCACTCTGGATCTGGTTTTAACATCTCTCTGTACTTTGTTCCGTTCATCTTTCCCACGATCCTGACTAGTCTCCCAGTCCCTGCCACTGAAGAACATCCCCACAGCATGATGCTGCCACCGTGATGCTTCCCCGTAGGGAGGGTGCCTGGTTTCCTCCAGACATGGCGCTTGGCATTCAGGCCAAAGAGATCAATCTTGGTTTCATCAGACTGGAGAATATTGTTTCTCATGGTTTGAGAGTCCTTTAAGTGGGCTGCCATGTGCCTTTCACTGATGAGTGGCTTCCTTCTGGCCATTCTACCATAAAGGACTGATTGGTGGAGTGCTGCAAAGATGGATGTCCTTCTGGAAGGTTCTCCCACCTCCTCAGAGGAACTCTGGAGGTCTATCAGAGTGACCATCGGGCTCTTGGTCACCTCCCTGACCAAGGCCCGTCTCCCCTGATTGCTCAGTTTGGCCGAGCAGCATGCTCTAAGAAGTGTCTTGGAGGTTCCAAACTTCTTCCATTTAAGATGGATGGAGGCCACTATGTTCTTGGGGACCTCCAATGCTGCAGAACCTTTTTGGTACCCTTCTCCAAATCTGTGCCTTGACTCAATCCGGTCTTGGAGCTCTATGGACAATTCCTTCCACCTCATGGCTTGGTTTTTGCTCTGACATGCACTGTGTCGTGGCTGAATCAGAATTAGTTAGGTAAATTGATAAATAAGATGTTTTATTTACATAATAATGCTTGCGTGAGATATTTGTCATTAGGATGTTTTCTTTTGGATAATACTGTTGGCAGTTGCATTTTCCTCTCTCTTCTCCCAGGGCTTAGTCACTAGGGGCCCAGAGAGGGGAGAGGTCAGGCTTGTCTTTATATGTCAATATTAAACTAGTCTACAAAATCTGGGAAATTGAGCTCTAGAAACCAAAAGTGGACACACTCTAATCAGTTATCTTGTAACTATGTAACTATACAACGCTTATTGGATTATCTCTGTCTGGGTACAACATTTTAAATAAAACTGCCCTTAAGGTCTGAAAATGTTGTATTTTTTCTTCCCAGTATGAGAAGAGTTGCAGAATTTATTGAATAAACTGTTTTCCACAAAGTTAGAGAGAATTAAGAGGGAATCTATACGTAATTCATAATGTCGTACCAAGCCTAAGGTTTTCCATCAAACAAATTATCATTGCGTGATTAATGTGATGTAGTAAAGTAATTGAAATACGTTGCATGAGAAAACATAATCTACTTTTATAAAAAGGTGCAAGATCTGTTTCCTAGTCAATAAATACCGATTTTATTCTTTGATTGATAATCTATTAATTTGGCATGTGAGAATCATAGCCGAAGTAACGCTTGGACCTTTAAATTAGGTCTCTTTTTCTGGGAATTGTCGAAAGTGACGTGTCTTGATTTTACAAATACAGACAATTGTAAAGTGTGTTTATTTGCGGAGAGTCTTGGCCATTCACATAGCATTGGTGGTATAGTAGTGAGCATAGCTGCCTTCCAAGCTGGAGGCCCGGGTTCGGGTTCCCGGCCAATGCGCTAACTAAAATCTGAGTTTTTGATTGTAATTAAACTATTTGTATGTTTTGCCTGGAAAGATACGTTTTGTATAAGATTTAAACTGAACGTTTTAATAGCTTGTTCGATTCAAATGTTATAAGGGATACATTTATTTTTTAATAGATTGTTTAGGTTAAATTGATAAGTCTAATTCATTCAAAATAATAGCGAAGCGAATTTCGATGCAAGACGTTTTATGTTGACCAAATGATCTGCTGGAATAATGTATTGAGAATGGAGTCATATTTAAATTACTGTATCATAGAGGAGACATTTGCCTAAATTAAAGAAATTCTAAATAAAAGCGGAGAGATAATGGCGATAGAGTGGTGCCCACCGAAATGTTTTTTAGTCTTATAGATTGACTGACACATTTTGGCGCTGTGTGTTATTTTTAAAGTCTTGGACATTTCATAAGTGTGAAGAGGAAAGAGAAGAGAAAGTTGTAAAGTTTGGTTTTAAGCTTACGATAGAGGAAAGGAAAAACGTTGAAATGAGAGAGGTTATATTTTTGCCCACTGGGAAAAAAGAAATAGGATATGTTAAGCTGAAAGTGATTCAGGTGTGAGTAAGGAAACATTGTGATAATGTATTCTGATGGTTATTGATTCTTGGATTAATTGTTTGTTAACACCAGTGAATTTGAGCAAGAAAGTTAATGTAGTCTAACATTGTAATCTGTTTCCATTACGTGGAACAATGTCAGATCATTAAAGTTGATTGCAGTTTGAGTAGTTTATATTTTTACAGGGACAGTGCATCATTAATCACAGTTGTGTGTGTCTAATGGCAGGGTATTCCAGACATGGGAAGCTCTCACACTGAATGCAGATTGACTAAAGGTACTTTTCCTTCTTATGGTATAGGGGACGGTAGCGTCCCACTTGGCCAAAAAACAGGGAAAATGTAGCGTGGCAAATTCAAATAAATTGATATAAAAATCTAACTTTCATTAAATCACACATGTAAGATACTCAATTAAAGCTACACTCGTTGTGAATCCAGCCAACATGTCAGATTTTAAAAAGGCCTTTCGGCGAAAGCATAAGAAGCTATTATCTGGGGTCTTATGTTAGGATATTTAAACAATCAGAATATCCACAAGCAAGGTTCTGGGTAGACAACTTGTTTCATGAAACTGTTCCCTTAAATTTTGACCATTTTTATTTTGTAACTCGATGTAACTCGAGCGCTACACAAAACCGAGAAATAAAATATAAAACATGCCTTATCTTTGACGAGCTTCTTTTGTTGGCACTCCAATATGTCCCATAAACATCACAATTGGTCCTTTTGTTCAATTAATTCCATCCATTTATATCCAAAATGTCAATTTATTTGACGCGTTTGACCCAGACAAAAACAGCTTTCAAAATGCGCAACGTCACTACAAAATATTTCAAAGTTGCCAAAATATTTCAATCTACTTTTGTAATACAACTTGAGGTATTTTTAAACGTTAATAATCGATCAAATTGAAGACTGATCTATCTGTTTTCAATAGAGGACGAGAGGAAACTAACCCTACTTTCAAGTCTTGGCCAACTCGCAACAGCGTTACCCTTTTCCAGGATGGCCCTACTTCTTCATTGCACAAATGAATAACCTCAACCAAATTCCAAAGACTGGTGACATCCAGTGGAAGCGGTCGGAACTGAAAACAAGTTCCTAAGAAATATCATTTGCCAATGAGAACTCAGTAAACAGACAGAAACCTAAAAACAATTCTGAACGGTTAGTCCTCGGGGTTTTGCCTGCTACATAAGTTATGTTATAACACAGACATGATTCAAACAGTTTTAGAAATTTCAGAGTGTTTTCTATCCAAATCTACTAATAATATGCATATCTTATATTCTTTGAATGAGTAGCAGGAAGTTGAAATTGGGCATGCTATTTACCCAAAAGTGAAAATGCTGCTCCCTTTACCTTAAGAAGTTAAGGGAACTATACAGTCCATTTCTCATGGCAGATCTTGTAGATCTGTTGCCATGAGGTTTAGATTTTAATTATAGTTTTTACCTCTATAGTCAAAACAATTTTATATGTTTTGGGAAATTAGCTAGGTTGAATATGGTTATTTGAGTTATTTTTAAGAAAGAGAGGTTGGAATCAAGTATGATGCCTTGGTACTTAAAGTCAGATACCACCTGGAGCTTTTCCCCTGATGCATAGATATTTGTCTCAGGGTAATCCGTTGTTTTCTTTGTGGGAAACATGCAGTCTGTGCTTTTTTTATTGAGATGCAAACATGTGTCTTTGAGCAAGTTTGTCAGCTGAACCATTATAGTAGTGTGTTCTTGTGAAGTTTGTTGTTTGCTACAGTGCCTTGCGAAAGTATTCGGACTCCCTTGAACTTTGCGACCTTTTGCCACATTTCAGGCTTCAAACATAAAGATATAAAACTGTATTTTTTTGTGAAGAATCAACAACAAGTGGGACACAATCATGAAGTGGAACGACATTTATTGGATATTTCAAACTTTTTTAACAAATCAAAAACTGAAAAATTTCGCACATGGAATTTTTATGATTTTTGTCTTCTGAGTTTTAATTAAACACGTTAATTCTTTTGATAAAGGAATGTTCTGGGAACCTGAGATACAACATGTAGGAAATATTTGACTATTTTTGTAATTTGTCTAATATAGTAAAATAGGCTTCTTTGAAAGGTTTTGTATGACCTATGAACATGTTATGACTATTTGTTGGTGTTTTTAAAATACTATGTTTGATTTGTGTTAAAATTTGATTTAGTGCAAAGGTATCTTTAATGGGCACGCACGCACATTACATTTTTATGAGTTTATTTGAAAGGTTTTGTATGACCTATGACCTCTATAATGACCTTCTGTTGTGGCTTGATCACACTCATTGGAAAGCCATTTGGATAATGACTTCATGGTCATTTGCAATACTGATTTCAAGATCATTTGTGTAATTGATAAATATGTTTGAGTTTATAGTTCTTAGCCATATTTGTAATTTGGACCAATGTGAAGAAGGAGAGGGCATTGCTTTTAACTAAGGGTATGCTGCTTTAATTCTATTTTCCTATGACCATATGGGTTAAATAATGTTTCCTTGTGGAGTTTTTTTCAGTTTAGTGATTTTTATTTGATTAGGTTATTTGAAATGGTGTTTTATACATTACTCTCATACCGAGAGATATGTGTTAAAAATGGGGGAGGATTCAGTTTGAGGTTTTGAATTGAAGTTTATACACCTTGAGTGATATGTGAAAGAGTATATTGTATTGTTGAGTGTATTGTACTGTTGTGTTTGTTTTGTTCTATTCCCGAGGGGATATAGGTCTAACGTCTTGATCCTTGGCTCTACGATGGAGTTGGCAGTGTGATGGGGATTATAAGCCAATTTGAAAGAATAGTTTCAATAGAATGTGTGAATATTCTCTTTGAAATATGTTTTGATATGTGTATTAAGAATAATTGGTAAAAGTAATAATTTATCATGTAGTTAATGAACTGAACTAAACTGTTGTTCTGATCTGTTCTTTCGAGGTTATCATGAAAAGTGACATCAGACGGTATCTTAATACATGGAAGAGATAATTGGACCGAATAGTGTGTCTACCTCAAAACCCCCTCTAACTGGCTGAAGAAGAGTGACAAAGGCGTTGAATAAGGCCCTGTCTGGATCACTTCTACCGGGAGAAAGGAACCAAGCCAGAAATCAGTGTACAGTATCAGATCTAAGCTATCAACTGCTTTTCTTTCATGTTTCTCTCAGGAGTGTGAGAGGAGTCCACGTGGAGTGAGCATGGAGAGAGATCAGTTCTAAACTTCTCTTATGATGCTGGTATATTGGTTGACCAATGGACAAGACATAATGGGTGGTAAAGGTGATGATGTTAGGATGAGACATTGAAATTGGGACATTATCATGGGCCATCCACTTTAAACTGTAAAGCTATCTGAAGAAGAAGGAAAAGGACGGCAGAATAATCCGTGACTGAGAGAGGGGGTTGGTCAACTGTGCCAATAAAATTGTTTTAGACTTCTGTGGTATCAGGTTGATTGTAGAGGTCTACATTATGTAAAATTATAGTAATTTAGATTAAGAATGCATTGAGATACTGATCTGTATTATAATCATGATTAAAAAGTTAATAGTAGGATTATGGGATAATTATACTGTCTGCTAATATTGATGTGTGTTAAATTGAGTTTTTACTTTGAATGATAAGACCAATTTGAAGCTAGCCAGCTAACTAGCAGATATCAGTTAGCAAACCATTGCCAGCGGTCATCAGCTAACCTTCAGCTTGGAAAGCTCTCGCCAGTTCGAACAACGTGACTCTAACCAGAGCATAACGGACCTGTTATTTTTATCCCCGGATTCCTACCGCAAACTGAATATTTCCATCTGGATCTTAACAACTAGCTAACCGCAATCACGGATGACTATTCCTGGCTAGCGTTTCCATCCCAGAGCAAGCACCAATTTAGCTTGAAGCTAGCCCGGCCAGGGCTCCTGTGCTACCACCGAAGCATACTCCAGGGCTACAATATCGGCCTGCTATAGCTACCTAGAGCTACTTGGAACGCTACTAATTCCACGACTGGTCTATTGACATCACCGCACGAAGAGGCAAAAACAGACTTACCCCCATCGCGACGTCCCCCCCCCCCAAAGGCTAACTTTCTAGCCCCTGCTATCTGATTGCTTTCTAACCCGGTCTGCTAACTGCTAAACTGCCGGGCCCTGGTCTGCTAACTGCTAGCTTGGCTGCCCGGTCTGCTAACTGCTAGCCCTTGCTAACTGCTTGCTTGCTAACCCGGTCTGCTAACTGCTAGCTTGACTGCCCGGTCTGCTAACTGCTAGCCCTTGCTAACTGCTTGCTTGCTAACCGGGTGTGCTAACTGCTAGCTTGCACTGGTCTACTAACTGCTAGCTTGTTTAGTTCCGGCCTACTAACTGTTAGCTTGTTAGCCTACTAAATGTCTGAATCGCCGTGTCCCCAGCCAGCCCAACCACTCACTGGACCCATAAATTCACTTTGCTAAGCATGCCTCTCTCTAATATCAATATGCTTTGTCCATTACTGTCCTGGTTAGTGATTACTGTCTTATTTCACTGTAGAGCCTCTAGCCCTGCTCAATATGCCTCAACCAACCATGTTGTTCCACCTCCTACATATGCGATGACATCACCTGGTTTAAACATCTCTAGGGACTATATCTCTCTCTTCATTACTCAATGCCTAGGTTTACCTCCAATGTACTCACATCCTACCTTACCTTTGTCTGTACACTATGCCTTGAATCTATGCTATCGTGCCCAGAAACCTGCTCCTTTTACTCTATGTTCGGAACGTGCTACACGGCCAGTTCGTATAGTCTTTAGCCATACCCTTATCCTACTTCTTCTCTGTTCCTCTGGTGATGTGGAGGTTAATCCAGGTCCTGTAGTGCCTAGCTCCACTCCCACCCCCCAGGTGCTCTCATTTGTTGACTTCTGTAAACGTAAAAGCCTTGGTTTCATTCATGCATTAGAAGCCTACTCCCTAAGTTTGTTTTACTCACTGCTTTAGCACACTCTGCCAACCCAGATGTCTTAGCCGTGTCTGAATCCTGGCTTAGGAAAACCGCCAAAAACCCTGAAATCTCCATTGCTAACTATAACGTTTTCCACCAAGATAGAACTGCCAAAGGAGGTGGTGTTGCAATCTACTACAAAGATAGAAAGTAATACAGAACTCTGCAGGCTAAGTCTGTACCCCAAAAAATGGAGCTTCTACTTCTAAAAATTCACCCTTCCAGAAACAAATCTCTCACTGTTGCCACTTGCTATAGACCTCCCTCTGCCCCGGCTGTGCTCTCGATACTATATATGAACTGATTTCCCCCCATCTATCTTCTAATCCCGTGCTACTAGGTGACCTAAAATGGGACATGCTTAACCTGTTACATCTATGGGGGCGCTATTTCATTTTTGGATAAAATGACGTGCCCGTTTTAAGCGCAATATTTTGTCACAAAAAGATGCTTGACTATGCATATAATTGATAGCTTTAGAAAGAAAACACTCTGACGTTTCCAGAACTGCAAAGATATTGTCTGTGAGTGCCCCAGAACAGATGCTACAGGCAAAACCAAGATGAAACTTCAACCCGGAAATCAGCAGGATTTTTGAGGCTCTGTTTTTCATTGTCTCCTTATATGGCAGTGAATGCGCAAGGAATGTGCCTGCCCGATCTATCGTTTCCCCAAGGTGTCTGCAGCATTGTGACATATTTGTAGGCATATCATTGGAAGATTGACCATGAGAGACTACATTTGCCAGGTGTCCGCCCGGTGTCCTCCGTCGAAATTGGTGCGTCATCTTCAACTGCACGTCTTTTTCCAAGCAATTCACCGGAGAAAGGAGACTACCACGAACATATATCAATGAAGAGATATGTGAAAAACACATTGAGGATTGATTCTAAACAGCGTTTGCCGTGTTTCAGTCGATATTTTGGAGTTAATTTGGAAAACAGTTCGCCGTTTTGATGACTGAATTTTCGGGTTTTTTTGGTACCCAAACGTGATGTACAAAACGGAGCGATTTCTCCTACACAAAGAATATTTCAGGAAAAACTGAACATTTGCTATGTAACTGAGAGTCTCCTCATTGAAAACATCCGAAGTTCTTCAAAGGTAAATTATTTTATTTGAATCCTTTTCTGGTTTTTGTGCAAATGTTGCCCGCTAAATGCTACGCCAAATGCTACGCTAGCTATCACAAATGCTTGTTTTGCTATGGTTCAAAAGCATATTATGACAGTGTTGTTAAGAAAAGGCTAAGCTTGAGAGCTAGCACATTCATTTCATTTGCGATTTTCATAAATAGTTAACGTTACGTTATGCTAATGAGCTTGAGGCTATAACTGGATACAGGTTTTTTTCATAGCCAAACGTGAACAAAACGGAGCATTTGCTATCTCACTGAGAGTCTCCTCATCGAAAACATCTGAATTTCTTCAAAGGTAAATGATTTTATTTGAATTGATTTTGCAAGAAGTTATCACCCCGGCCATCCTACAAACTAAGCCTGATGCCCTCAATCTCACACAAATTATCAATGAACCTACCAGGTACAACCCCAAATCAGTAAACACGGGCACCCTCATAGATGTCATCCTAATTAATTCGCCCTCCAAATACACCTCTCCTGTTTTCAATCAAGATCACAGCGATCACTGCCTCATTGCCTGCATCAGTGATGGGTCTGCGACCAAACAATCACCCCTCATCACTGTCAAACACTGAAACACTTGTGTGAGCAGGCCTTTCTAAATCAACCTGGCCGGGGTATCCTGGAATGACATTGACCTCATCCAGAGCTCAGTAGATGATGCCTGGCTATTGTTTAAAAGTGCCTTCCTCACCATCTTAAATAAGCATGCCCCTCTCAAAAAATGTAGAACTAGGAATAGATATAGTCCTTGGTTCACACCAGACCTGTCTGCTCTTCACCAGCACAAAAACATCCTGTGGCATTCTGCATTAGCATTGAATAGCCCCCGTGATATGCAACTTTTCAGGGCAGTTAGGAACAAATATACACAGGCAGTTAGCTTTTTCAAACATAAATTTGCTTCCTGTAGTACTAACTCAAAAAAAGTTCTGGGACACTGTAAAGTCCATTGAGAATAAGAGCACCTCCTCCCAGCTACCCACTGCTCTGAGGCTAGGAAATACTGTCACCACCGATAAATCTACTATAATTGAGCATTTCAATAAGCATTTCTCTACGGCTGGCCATGCTTTCCACATGGCCCCCTACCCCGGTCAACTGCCCGGCACCCTCCACAGCAACCCGCCAAAGCCCCCACCATTTCTCCTTTACCCAAATCCAGATAGCTGATGTTCTGAAAGAGCTGCAAAATCTGGACCCCAACAAATCAGCCAGGCTAGACAATCTGGACCCTCTCTTTCTAAAATTATCTGCCGAAATTGTTGCAACCCCTATTACTAGCCTGTTCAACCTCTATTTCATATCGTCGGAGATTCCCAAAGATTGGTAAGCTGCCGCAGTCATCCCCCTCTTCAAAGGGGGTGACACTCTAGACCCAAACTACTACAGACCTATATCTATCCTACCCTGTCTTTCTAAGGTCTTCGAAAGCCAATTTAACAAACAGATTACTGACCATTTCGAATTCCACCATAACTTCTCCGCTATGCAATCTGGTTTCAGAGCTGGTCATGGGTGCACCTCAGTCACGCTCAAGGTTCTAAACGACATCATAACCACCATCGATAAGAGACATTACTGTGCAGCCGTATTCATCGACCTGGCCAAGGCTTTCGACTCTGTCAATCACAACATTCTTATTGGCAGACTCAATAGCCTTGTTTTCTCAAATGATTGCCTCGCCTGGTTTACCAACTACTTCTCTGATAGCGTTCAGTGTGTCAAATCGTAGGGCCTGTTGTCCGGACCTCTGGCAGTCTCTATGGGTGTACCACAGGGTTCAATTCTCGGGCCGACTCTCTTTTCTGTATACATCAATGATGTTGCTCTTGCTGCTGGTGATTCTCTGATCCACCTCTACGCAGACGACACCATTCTGTATACTTTTGGCCCTTCTTTGGGCACTGTGTTATTAACCTCTTACACTTATGGTGGCGCTATTTCATTTTTGGAAGAAAAACGTTCCCGTTTTAAACAAGATATTTTGTCACAAAAAGATGCTCGACTATGCATATAATTGCTACTGTTCGAAAGAAAACACTCTGACGTGTCCAGAAATACAAATATCTTCTCTGTGCGTGCCCTTTAACGTGAGCTTCAGGGAAAACCAAGATGACTTGGCATCCAGGAAATGACAAGGATTTTCGAGGCTCTGTCTTTCATGATCTCCTTATATGGCTGTGAACGCAAGAGGAATGAGTCTGCCCTTTCTGTCGTTTCCCCAAGGTGTCTGCAGCATTGTGACGTATTTGTAGGCAGATCGTTGGAAGATTGACCATAAGAGACCACATTTACCACGTGTCCGCCCGGTGTCCTGCGCCGAAATTGGTGCGCAAAAGTCACCTACCAGTATTTTTCCATGGGGCACAGAGAGAGAAGCAAGCTTCCACGAACTGCATGTCAATGAAGAGATATGTGAAAAAACACCTTGAGGATTGATTCCAAACAACGTTTGCCATGTTTCGGTCGATATTATGTAGTTAATCCGGAAAAAGTTTCACGTTGTAGGTGACTGCATTTTCGGTTCGTTTCGGTAGCCAGGCGCAATGTAGAAAACGGAACGATTTCTCCTACACACAGACGCTTTCAGGAAACACTGCGCATTTGGTATGTGGCTGGGAGTCTCCTCATTGAAAACATCAGAAGCTCTTCAAAGGTAAATGATTTTATTTATTTGGTTATCTGGCTTTTGTGAAAATGTTGCGTGCTACATGCTACACAAAATGCTATGCTAGCTTTGCATACTCTTACACAAATTAGTCAATTTCTATGGTTCAAAAGCATATTTTGAAAATCTGAGATGACAGTGTTGTTAAGAAAAGGCTAAGCTTGAGAGCAAACGCATTATTTTAATTTTATTTGCGATTTTCAGAAATCGTTAACATTGCGTTATGCTAATGAGCCTGAGGCTTAGTCACAAACCCGGATCCGGTTTGGGGAGTTTCAAGAAGTTAACTAACCTCCAGACGAGATTCAATGCTATACAACTCTCCTTCCGTGGCCTCCAACTGCTCTTAAACGCAAGTAAAACTAAATGCATGCTTTTCAATCGATCACTGCCTGCACTTGCTCGCCCGTTCAGCATCACTACTCTGGACGGCTCTGACTTAGAATACGTGGACAACTACAAATGCCTGGGTGTCTGGTTAGACTGTAAACTCTCCTTACAGACTCACATTAAGCATCTCCAATCCAAAATTAAATCTAGAATCGGCTTCCTATATCGCAACAAAACATCCTTCACTCATGCTGCCAAACATACCCTCGTAAAACTGAACATCCTACCAATCCTCAACTTCGGTGATGTCATCTATAAAATAGCCTCCAACACTCTACTCAACAAACTGGATGCAGTCTATCACAGTGCCATCCGTTTTTTCACCAAAGCCCCATACGCTACTCACCATTGCGACCTGTACGCTCTCGTTGGATGGACCTCGCTTCATACTCGTCGCCAAACCCACTGGCTACAGGTTATCTACAAGTCTCTGCTACGTAAAGCCACGCCTTATCTCAGCTCACTGGTCACCATAGCAGCACCCACTCGTAGCACGCGCTCCAGCAGGTATATCTCACTGGTCACCCCCAAAGCCAATTCCTCCTTTGGTCGTCTTTCCTTCCAGTTCTCTGCTGCCCATGACTGGAACGAATTGCAAAAATCTCTGAAGCTGGAGACTCATACCTCCCTCACTAGCTTTAAGCACCAGCTGTCAGAGCAGTTTACAGATCACTGCACCTGTACTTAGCCTATTAGCCTTTCGACTTCGTAAAAGAGGGAAACGAAGCGGTCTTCTGGTCAGGCTCCGGAGACGGGCACATCGCGCACCACTCCCTAGCATACTTCTCGCCAATGTCCAGTCTCTTGACAACAAGGTTGATGAAATCCGAGCAAGGGTAGCATTCCAGAGGGACATCAGGAACTGTAACGTTCTTTGCTTCACGGAAACATGGCTCACTGGAGAGACGCTATCGAAGTCGGTGCAGCCAGCTGGTTTCTCCACGCATCGCGCAGACAGAAACAAATATCTTTCTTGTAAGAAAGGGGCGGGGGCGTTTGCTTTATGGTTAACATGACGTGGTGTGGTCACAACAACATACAGGAACTCAAGTCCTTCTGTTCACCTGATTTAGAATTCCTCACAATCAAATGTTGACAGCATTATCTACCAAGGGAATTCTCTTCGATTATAATCACAGCCGTATATATTCCCCCCCAAGCAGACACATCGATGGCTCTGAACAAACTTTATTTGACTCTTTGAAAACTGAAATCCATACATCCTGAGGCTGCATTCATTGTAGCTGCGGATTTTAACAAGGCTAATCTGAAAACAAGACTCCCTAAATTGTATCAGCATATTGATTGCGCAACCAGGGCTGGCAAAACCTTGGATCATTGCTATTCTAACTTCCGCAACGCATATAAGGCCCTCCCCCGCTATCCTTTCGGATAAGCTGACCACGTCTCCATTCTGTTGCTCCCTGCCTACAGACAAGAAGCTCTCGCGCTGAGGTCTGTTCAACGCTGGTCCGACCAATCTGATTCCACACTCCAAGACTGCTTCCATCACGTGGACTGGGATATGTTTTGTATTGCATCAAACAACAACATTGACGAATACACTGATTCGGTGAGCGAGTTTTTAGAACGTGCGTTGAAGATGTCGTTCCCATAGCAACAATTAAAACATTCCCAAACCAGAAACAGTGTATTGATGGCAGCATTCGCGTGAAACTGAAAGCGCGAACTACTGCTTTTAATCAGGGCAAGGTGAACGGAAACATGACCGAATACAAACAATGTAGCTATTCCCTCCGCAAGGCAATCAAACAAGCTAGGCGTCAGTATAGAGACAACGTAGAATCGCAATTCAACTGCTCAGACACAAGAGGTATGTGGCAGGGTCTACAGTCAATCACGGATTACAAAAAGAAAACCAGCCCAGTCATGGACCAGGATGTCTTGCTCCCAGGCAGACTAAATAACTTTTTTGCCCGCTTTGAGGACAATACAGTGCCAGTGACACGGCCCGCAACCAAAACATGCAGACTCTCCTTCACTGCAGCCGAGGTGAGTAACATTTAAACGTGTTAACCCTCGCAAGGCTGCAGGCCCAGACGGCATCCCCAGCCGCGCCCTCAGAGCATGCACAGACCAGCTGTCTGGTGTGTTTACGGACATATTCAATCAATCCCTATCCCAGTCTGCTGTTCCCACATGCTTCAAGAGGGCCACCATTGTTCCTGTTCCCAAGAAAGCTAAGGTAACTGAGCTAAACAACTACCGCCCCGTAGCACTCACTTCCGTCATCATGAAGTGCTTTGAGAGACTAGTCAAGGACCATATCACCTCCACCCTACCTGACACCCTAGACCCACTCCAATTTGTTTACCGCCCACATAGGTCCACAGACGATGCAATCTCAACCACACTGCACACTGCACTAACCCATCTGGACAAGAGGAATACCTATGTGAGAATGCTGTTCATCGACTACAGCTCAGCATTTAACACCATAGTACCCTCCAAACTCGTCATCAAGCTTGAGACCCTGGGTCTCGACCCCGCCCTGTGCAACTGGGAACTGGACTTCCTGACGGGCCGCCCCCAGGTGGTGAGGGTAGGTAACAACATCTCCACCCCGCTGATCCTCAACACTGGGGCCCCACAAGGGTGCGTTCTGAGCCCTCT
The DNA here is from genome assembly GCF_036934945.1 of Oncorhynchus masou masou. NCBI lineage: Eukaryota > Metazoa > Chordata > Actinopteri > Salmoniformes > Salmonidae > Oncorhynchus > Oncorhynchus masou. The sequence goes on along the minus strand of NC_088216.1, from coordinate 38,631,687 downwards.
CCTGTACTCCCTGTTCACCCACGACTGTGTGGCCACGCACGCCTTCAACTCAATCATCAAGTTTGCGGATGACACAACAGTGGTAGGCTTGATTACCAACATCGACGAGACGGCCTACAGGGAGGAGGTGAGGGCCATCGGAGTGTGGTGTCAGGAAAATAACCTCACACTCAACGTCAACAAAACTAAGGAGATGATTGTGGACTTCAGGAAACAGCAGAGGGAACACCCCCCTATCCACATCGGTGGAACAGTAGTGGAGAGGGTAGTAAAGCTTTAAGTTCCTCGGCATATACATCACAGAAATTTGGCTTCTCACCAAAAGCACTCACAAACTTCTACAGATGCACAATCGAGAGCATCCTGTCGGGCTGTATCACCGCCTGGTACGGCAACTGCTCCGCCCACAACCATAAGGCTCTCCAGAGTGTAGTGAGGTTTGCACAACGCATCATCGGGGGCAAACTACCTGCCCTCCAGGACACCTACACCACTCGATGTCACAGGAAGGCCATAAAGATCATTAAGGACAACAACCACCCAAGCCACTGCCTGTTCACCCCGCTATCATCCAGAAGGCGAGGTCAGTACAGGTGCATCAAAGCTGGGACCGAGAGACTGAAAAACAGCTTCTATCTCAAGGCCATCAGACTGTTAAACAGCCACCACTAACATTGAGTGGCTGCTGCCAACACACTGACTCAACTCCAGCCACTTTAATAATGGGAATTGATGGGAATTGATGTAAAATATATCACTAGCCACTTTAAACAATGCTACTTAATATAATGTTTACATACCCTACATTATTCATCTCATATGTATACGTATATACTGTACTCGATACCATCTACTGCATCTTGCCTATGCCGCTCTGTACCATCACTCATTCATATATCTTTTTGTACATATTCTTTATCCCCTTACACTTGTGTGTATAAGGTAGTAGTTTTGGAATTGTTAGTTAGATTACTCGTTGGTTATTACTGCATTGTCGGAACTAGAAGCACAAGCATTTCGCTACACTCGCATTAACATCTGCTAACCATGTGTATGTGACAAATAAAATTTGATTTGATTTGATCTGTAAACAGCCCATCTGTCTACCTACCTCATCCCCATACTGGTATTTATTTATTTAGCTCCTTTGCACCCCGGTATCTCTACCTGCACATTCATCTTCTGCCGATCTACCATTCCAGTGTTTAATTGCTATATTGTAATTACTTCGCCACCATGGCCTATTTATTTCCTTAACTTACCTCATTTGCACTCACTGTACATAGACTTTTTGCTTTCTTTTGTTCTACTGTATTATTGACTGTGTGTTTTGTTTATTCCATGTGTAACTCTGTGTTGTTGTATGTGTCGAATTGCTACGCTTTATCTTGGCCAGGTTGCTGTTGCAAATGAAAACTTGTTCTCATCTAGCCTACCTGGTTAAATAAAGGTGAAATAAAATGTAAAGAATTATAAAATTAAATAAAGGTGAAATAAAATTTTAAAAATTATAAAAATTAACAGGACATGTACTGACAAACTGGCAAGTGTCTTCACTGACATTTTCAAAATCTCCATGTCTGTAATACCAACATGTTTCAAGCAGACTACCACTGTGTCAGGACCTGGTTACGAACCTGGGTCTCCGGAGTGAGAAACAGTCACTTAACCAACTGAGCCACGAATAGTCAGCAGAACCCAGAAGATGAGGCAGACACAGCAGTACTTAAGACGGTGTATTTAATAAAGTAAAAAAGTCCTATAATACAAAAAATGGCAAATCCAAAAGGTGGTAGGTATAGCACAAAAGGCCTCAAAAGATACTCAAAAATAAAAACAGAAATCCACAAGAGCATCCACTGGAACCGACAAGAATACACAGAACACTAGGGCTGGGTGCTAACATACAAACACAGAGCCCAGAACTGAGGGAAACAAAGGGTTTAAATACAATCAGGGTAAACGAGGCACAGGTGCAATTAATAATGGGGAACAAGGGAAAAAACACAAGGTCAAAAAGCACAATGGGGACATCTACTGACCAAAACCCGGAACAACCCTGGCCAAATCCTGACACACTGTCCCTGTGCCCAAGAACACTAAGGTAACCTGCCTAAAATTACTACTGACCCATAGCACTCACATCTGTAGCCATTAAGGGCTTTGAAAGGCTGGTCATGGCTCATATCAACACCATTATCCCAGAAAAACTAGACCCACTCCAATTTGTAAACCGCCCCAACAGATCCACACATGATGCAATCCCTATTGCACTCCACATTGCCCTTTCACACCTGGAAAAAAGGAAAACACATGTGAGAATTTTATTCATTGACTACAGCGCAGCGTTAAAAACCATAGTGCCCTTAAAGCTCATCACTAAGCTATGGACCCTGGGACTAAACACATTCCTACGCACCCGGATCCTGGACTTCCTGACGGGCCGCCCGCAGGTGGTAGGGGTAGGTAACATTGCATCCACCAAGCTAATCCTCAACACGGGGGCCCGTCGGGTGTGTTCTCATTCCCCTACTGTACTCCCTGTTCACTCATGACTGCATGACCAGGCAAGACTCCAACACCATCATTAAGTTTGCTTATGACACAACAATGGTAGGCCTGATCACTGACAACGACGAGACAGCCTATAGGGAGGAGGTCAGAGACCTGGTCGTGTGGTGCCAGGACAACAACCTCTTCCTCAATGTGATCAAAACAAAGGAGATAATTGTGGACTAAAGGAAAAGGAGGACTGAGCATGATTCCATTCTCATCGATGGAGCTGTAGTGGAGCAGGTTGAAAGTTTCAAGTTCCTTGCTGTCCATATCACCAACAAACTGACATGGTCTAAGCACACCAGGACAGTTGTGAAGAGGGCACGACAAAACATAGTCTGACCCAGGAGACTGAAAATACTTAGCATGGGTCCTCAGATACTCAAACGTTTTTACAGCTGCACCATCGAGAGCATCCTGACTGGTTGCATCACTGCCTGGTATGGCAACTGCTCAGCCTCCGACCGCAGCTTCCTGCCACCCGGGACCTCTATACCAGGCGGTGTGAGAGGAAGGCCCTTAAAATTGTCAAAGACTCCAGCCGCCATAGTCATAGACTGTTCTCTCTGCTACCACATTGCAAGCGGTACCGGAGCGCCAAGCCTGGGCCCAAGAAGCTTCTAAATAGCTTCTACCCCCAAGCCATAAGACTCCTGAACATACAATCAAATGGCTACCCATACTATTTGCATTGCCCCCCCCCCTTACACTGCTGATACTCTGTTTATTATCTATGCATAGTCACTTTAATAACTCTACTTAAATGTACATGTTACCTCAATTACCTCAAATAACCGGTGCCCCTGCACATTGACTCTGTACCGGTACCCTCTGTATATAGCCTCACTATTGTTATTTTACTGCTGCTCTTTAATTACTTTATACTTTTATTTCTTATTTTCGGGGGTTATTTTTCTTAACTGAATCGTTGGGGGCTTTTAAGTAAGCATTTCACTGTATTTGGATGTAACACCCTGACCATAGTTTGCTTTGTATGTTTCTATGTTTTGTTTGGTCAGGGTGTGATCTGAGTGGGCATTCTATGTTACATGTATTGTTTGTCTATTTCTATGTTTGGCCTGATATGGTTCTCAATCAGAGGCAGGTGTTAGTCATTGTCTCTGATTGGGAACCATATTTAGGTAGCCTGTTTGGTGTTGGGTTTTGTGGGTGATTGTTCCTGTCTCTGTGTTTGCACCAGATAGGGCTGTTTTAGGTTTTCACGGTCCTTGTTTTTGTTAGTCTGTTCATGTATTGTTTTCTTCATTAAAGAACCATGAATAGAAACCACGCTGCGTTTTGTCTGCCTCTCCTTCACCGCAAGAAAACCGTTACATCGGATCATGTGACAAATACAATTTGATTTGATGGTAAAGCTACAAAAAACAGTAGTTAGTTAGTGTTTTACTTTTCTTCTCTATACGTTTTTATAGTACTACTGATATGCATTACTGCATTGTTGAGAAAGAGCAAGCAAGGTATATCACTTTACTTGTGCAAGTGACAAACTTTGAACTTCGTACATAGACCTAGGTCAATGTAAAATATCAGATGATAAATTTGACTGTATACAACCCTTATAAACCGAGCGTTCTCTGCTCTTGCAAACCTTGAAAGGCACAGCATATCTATTTACTAAGCTACTATGTCCAATTAAATAAAAGATGGGCATGGTCATTTGTTGTAGACTATGGCTTAATTGGAAATATGAACCCATCACATCAAGAAATGAGGACTATAATCTGCAATAGTTCTGAAAATAAAATAGGAACAAAACTCCTACGTCTAATTATTTTAGATTAATTAAAAATAAAACACCAATGGCAAATGGTTGCATTCTTGATAAAAGTTTATGAATAAGCTTTCCATCGTATCACCCATTTGCACAAAATACTTACTTGCCTGCTTGCAATACAATATCTCAACCACTAGCAGATGTGCGTACACATGATCTAAAATTTGCTGAGAGGTGAGCACATTCTCACCACCAAATACATACAAAAAAAGCTAACTTTTGCATGAAAACTGCCGCATTCACATTTTGGTCGATATTTCTATATACGCACAGTATATAAACGAGGTCCTTGGCCCCTTGTTCCAGAGAGGGCATGGGACAGGTTGATTTATTGCAGAGATCCCTCATAGGACCTTGCACTGGGCAAGGTTCAGTGCCATTCTGCTTGCATGAACCCACGTGTCAAAGTTGTTTAGGGCCTGCTGTCGTGTGCTGTTACCTGTTGTATGCTTGTGGACCAGATTTACATTGTCAGCATTCCACCAACTGTCGGCATACCAGGCTGCGCTGTCATTGACTGCAAGGAAGATGAGAGGGCCCAGAAGAGTTCTTTGAGCCACACCTTCCGTCAGCTCCTGCCAGTCTGTCTTGGTCGCGTACCTGTTGTTTGCGACCTGTCACAAAACTACAGAGCCATTCTTTGAGGGCAGGTCTGGTATTAGGATCCCCAGTAGCTGTTACGAAAGTCGCAGCTACTCGTCTTGGAGTCCACAAGCAGAACATGAAACATGACATTATACAGAACATTAATAGACAAGAACAGTTCGAGGAAAGAACTACATACATCTAAAAATGCTATTTTTCCATGAAGTAGTCGGTTCATGAAAACTTCCCTAAACAATTGAGTGTTTTGAAATCTACGCATGGGTTTTGAAATGGAGATAAATATGCATACATTTTGATGGCTTTCTTTCATTGATCTCCATTCTGAACGCATTCTCCATAGGCTACATTCTAATGTATCGATCAAATTCCAATTAAAAAGATATACAGTATTTAAAGGGATTGGTTTAGATAAATAACCATAAATGAATTGAAGAAAAACTCCCGGATGAAATTGATAGGGCACCCAGTGGGCGTGTTTGCTTAGATTTTATTACATTTGTTTAGTGTGTGCAAGGGAGCAACACCCGCAGACATCATTAAGCACATGCATAGGGTAAGTCTGAATACCAAATACTGAGAAGTGGTCAAATGAAAACTTGTAAAAAAGGCATAGATTTCCTAAATCTGAATCGGCCCCATTGCGCATAGTCCTTGTTTCATCCCAAGTAGTCTCTTTGACTCTAAAAAGCTATTTAATGTTATATGGAGCAGATGAGGCTTCTACCCAATAGAACATTTACATTACTGCTAATGTAGTGAAACATTGGTGTCGGAAGTGGGATGTGGCTACCATGAGGTCATCCGAGGCATGCCCAGCTGGGAGTAGTGTCTAAGGTTTGGATGTAGACATTCAATTATTTATGTGTTGACAGACAAGGTTTGGGGTTCACTGAGGTTAGCCTCTTTGTTGCAATGTCGAATAACATACATACGTCAGTAGTTTGTTGTTTACAGTGAGCTGCTAAAGAAAAAGCTAACTCTCTCTGCAGTCTTTTCATTTCTAAATGTTTACCTTTGTGTTTGACAGAACACTATGTACACAACACAGTAAACAAACTGGGAAAAGAGGATTAGTCTTCATAACAAAGTATGCAAAGGCACGGCCTCTCCTGTCAATCCCCAGAGAGAACATCCAGATAGGTGAAGGTTTTCAATTCAACTTTGTTCTCGTTCCATTCAAAAACAGGCTTCTTCTCATTTAAAGTTGTCGGATCAAAACAAGCTATCGTGCCAACGGACTTGATGAACCATAATGCAAATGAATGGGTTTACATTAGAGATGGGAAATGGCAGCATGTTTCCATAAAAATAGCAGCTACCATCAAGAATGTAGTTCCTCTCTCAAGTATTGACTTTGATAAGCAGTTAGTTACAATCTGTTATCTGACTACCAATGGGCAAATGAATGACAGTGGCAGAGTGGCTGCTGGAGGGAATAGTGCTGTGCGGAAATTTCCATTGAGATGATATGAGGTAATTTAGTTTGTTATTGATATCTATTTTGTCTGCAGCATTTATAATTTCAACAGTAGGGTATTGTAAAGTAAAAAATGAGAGACCAGCCTTCCTTAGAGAAGCTAGGTGAGTCAAGCATTTTAGAGTAAAATAACCTTATATGGGTTATGAAAGAGTTAAAATGGCTGTAAATATCAGAGTGAACTGAGGATATAATGTAAGATGTTGGATCCTGCAATAGTGTTAACCTCATTCCTGTCATGTGTACACTACAATTCCAGAGCATTGGTACCATACAAAACTCATTTGAAACCCCATCGCAATACAGCCTCTCACATCAGGTTTCTCCACTGGAGCAGCGAGCTCCAACATCTGGCCAAAGTTGAACCTTTCCCACTATACCTAAGGGCCCCCAGGAGCCCTACAAGCAGGCATGCAACTCAAGGGGAATGCGCCACATGACTACAAAGTGTGCTGCCTAAACTCCTCCTGCCCATTGTGTGTTGTGATGCCAGCAGTCACACACCAGGCCTTCAAAGGGCCTCCCTGAGAGGATTGGGGAGTCCTGTGTACTGCCTGATATCCTTGTGTTTCAGGTTGACGATCGCCTGTTTATTCTCGGGCGAATGCGTACCAAGTGTGACACTTGGAGCCAGGGAGAATGCGGAGTAGTTCAAGTGTGAAACATGCTAAAGCCAAACCATCCCCTGTGAGTTTGACATGTCTTACAGATCAGTGGAGGCATTATAAGTTGAGGGTGGCTTGCATTGTGTTTAAAGGTTTCGTTGCGTCTTGGGTAACAGGTCTGTAGAGATTCAGATGATTTCTGGTAACATTGAACGCTACAGTAGCAGGAGAGAGGAAGCTCTGCGGCAGGGAGTAGAACCATGACTCCTGCTGTGCAGAGGTGAGTATCTAACTGACTGTGTCATAAAAGCCCAGGCCTCTGGAATGAGGCAGTATAACTCTTCGATCACACCGACAGCGTCATTGCATTTTGGTACACCTGAATTACATTAATTTCCAATGAAACGCTGTGTTTGCCTTGCAGCATTGTTCTCTGAATGTTCTGAGAACATCGCTTAAGTTACACCATTTTTTTTACTTTCCCAGAATGTAGTACAAATATTACATTAAATAGAACCAGATTGGAACTTGTTGGGAATTTGAGGAATCTGTAGGAAACGTTATGCTGAAGTACTGAAATTCCCACAGAAGAATGTTGTTTCTTAATGTTATCTAAGCTATTTGAGAAAATTCCCAATGTCTAACCAGTTGGAGAACGTTCCTAGAACGTTCAATTTAAAAAAAATGAAATGTATCTATGTGTGAAATTTTAGGAAACAGTCTGTTAAAGTAATGAAATTCCAAGAAAATAAAGTAGCTTAGAATGTTCCAAAGCCAAACAACTATCCTGCACCATTACCAGAAAGTTGTGGGAACCCAATTGGCACAGACGTCAATTCAACGTCTATTCCACGTTGGTTCAATGTAATGTTGTTGAAATTACGTGGAAACAACGTTGATTCAGCCAGTGTGTGCCCAGTGGCAATGTTGTACGCAAAATAACCATAGGACAACCACGATCTCATCAAGCTCTAAGGAACATATGGTTCTCAGAACGTTATGTGCAAGCTGGGCAGGCTTCATTAATCGGTAAGCCTGGTGAAGTCAATGGCAGAAAGTATCTACAATGGGGTGTAAATCCTGTGTAAATCAGTGAGGTTTTTGCTTTGTCATTATGGGGTATTGTCTGTAGATTGAGGGGAAAAATATTTAATACATTTTTAAAAAGGCTGTAATGTAACAAAATGTGGAAAAAGTCAAAGGTGTCTGAATACTTTCCGAAAGCACTGTAATACTTTAAAATAATTGTAATTCGAATCCAGTGCACAGCCAGAGTAAAGAATCATATGTTGTTGTTTTAATGACGTTGCCCCAATTTCTCCCTCAGCCCCATCCATCCTATTGACTGAAGCTTTTAAAGGTAAACTGCACTCACCAATTCCACATCCGTTTCTTTCGTTGCTCATTAAGAAATGCAGCAGCCATTACTGAAGCCCAAACAAGAGTTGTCTTTGGGGTGTGGATATTGTGGGTGTTTCTTGGGTGTGTCTGTGCCATTCAAGCTGAACAAACAAAGGCAGTATTGAGTAACTTTGTGACAGCGAGCCAAGCTAGCTTTGCTATGGAGAGAAGTTTTTGAAGTTGCTGACTCCTCCCCACCCTGACTGACCAGCCAGCTCAAGATGATCTGCTAATTCAGTTCCATATGTAGGCTAAAGCCTGTGCTGACCTTGTGTTTAGCCAACCTGACAGCAGGTAGCTAGCATAGATTGGGGACAGTTACATCTGGCTAGGCTATCTAGCTAGCTGATATTTCTCTGTCAGAACACAGTTATGCCAAGATAGCAAGAAGTACCAGTGTCTGGAATTTGTTTCATGAGACACTCATTCCACAACACCTTGCTACAAAAGTAGCTTGCAACTTGTTTTATGAAATCATGTAAAGACATGTTACAGTGGAATTGATATTAACAACTGAGAGTTGAATGTCTCATCTCGTCCACTGAGGTATAATAAGAACTGGAAACTGTGTACAAGATGTCCACCTGTTGTTTTCAAGGTAATCTACTCACTTTCGCATTCACAGTTCATACGGACCAACATCACATGCACATTAGCACTCAGTGCGCACAGGGAAATTTGACATTTTCTTTACAGGCAGGACATCAGTTACACTGTAGTACCGAAGCAAAAGAGGAGCTGTCCAAACCATCTAGACCGGAACCCTGGCCCTTGGTCTCGTCTCTCCTTTTGCCCGCTGTTAGATCATTCCCAGGGGACAAATCCCAGAACTAATATCCCTACAGGTGGACATTGCACAAACATGGCCAGCTTGAGTGTAGATACATTTATCAACATAAGATTTATCTGTGTTACAAAGACAAAACATTGTCTGCTGTAAATAGACTATCGTATTGATTTGCTTATAAAGACAGTATGATTACACTTTACCTAGAAAATTAAAGTAAGCTGTGTGTAGAGTTCAACCACAGAAAGAACAAGGAGCACAAACATCTTTGATACAACTTCAGCTGTCCCAGAACTAGCATGGCATTCTATTCTATGGATTTGGCTGTCTAACCACACATTGACATGAACAACTATCTGGGTGAGGTTCTGTCTTCAAGTCTGCAGTGGGTGATGAAATCCCTTCCATTTATTTAATGTATTATAGGTTATGGACAGGTGCAGTCATGTGGCAGGAGGAAGCTTTGGATCGGTCGATGCCTACAGAGTAATATAAGAAGAGTGCAATTGCTGAACTTATGTAGATATTCCAAACAAAGTGTTTTGATAACTTTAAACTGTAATGTAGAATAAACCATCCTTCACATAATACTATAGAAACGGTGTTCTGCTGCTGTGACAATGTGCAAATATTACACTTGTCTTTCATCTTAATAGATGTGTCTTATATAATTTTAATACTGAGTGCCAAGACTCTCCCAGTTTAGACATCTGTAACAGCTTTTAGTCAGGGGACTCCATGACAAGGCATCTCTCCTGTCCTCCATCTGTAGAACAACAAGGTAGAGTTGATACACACAGCACTGATTACATGATCAATGGTTGTTAGATGAATTCCAGGACAGACAAGTGATAATATTTTGACCTCGGACCAGATCAAATGTGACTAACCTGAAGTGGAATTGGTGCCTGGCCACATTGCCTCAGACTTCTGCTCCTGACATGGACCCTTGCTGAACAACAAATCCACCAGGTGTTGTAAGTAGCCTGTGAATTAAATGAAATATCATCACTCAATAAATATACAGTGAATAGATTCAGGCCAATAATGTTGACGCCATTACTAAGCAACCAGCTGTGTAACGTCAAATCAAATCAAACGTTTTTGAATGCTTGCTGACACATTTGTAGCACAAAAGCTATTAAAGACTGGTACTCAGGCTTCACAAGAACCATCCTTCATTTATTTTTGCCCTAGAAAATACACACAAGACATTCATGAGAGCAGGAATGTTGTTTTAGCACTAGTAGCAGACAAATCATGACACCAATTTCCATTACAGTAAAGGCAGAATTCCGCCAGAGACAAGTACTAACTAAAACAACATACCCGTTCTCATAAAAGTAGCTAACTGCAATGCCTTCAGAAAGTATTCACACCCCTTGACTTATTCCAGGAAACTAGGTGTATGTCGCGGGTCACTACCTCAACGGAGAGCTGTTTAAATGTAAACGTGTTTTTTGGCAGAAATGCCTTCTTGAACATGTCAACTGTCATGTGCCTTAATAAGGAAACTGTATGCCATCTGTAAATACGAATAAAATTGTTAAATGATGAGCCTAGTTGGTTTAGCCACAGAAAGTCAGCAACCTTCCCGCTAGCCATGATTGGATGAAATAATGAGTGGGATGGACATGCCGAGAGATGAGTTTGGGTTAGTCTGCCATATAGCATGCTTCTGTCTATTTGAGCTGATTGGTATGTGTAGGTAATCCAGTCTAACACTGCTTTTTTTATGTATCGCGTAGTAAAACTGCATAAGTGTTGCCGTCCACTTTCTGGAGGACCGAGTTTTGGAATCAGTGGAATTCGAGTATGATAGCTAAGGAGATGGAGAAAACACCTGTCTCAGGATAACATCTTCAAACTAAGGGCAACCATGGCATCCGTGACAGGAGACACGTCCATCTATGATGTATGATGTAAGATAATCTAGCTACATTTTCAGATATTATACGTTTCTAATTTTGACAAAGTGGTTTCATTTCAAGTTAAAGTGTACTGTTAGCTAGCTAACGTTAACTGGCTGGCTTGCTAGCTAACGTTACGTGTATGATCTTATTATTCACATCTCAGAGCCATTTGCTTGGCTAGTTATAGCAAGCCTAATGTTAGCTAGCTAACATTGAACCTGGTTGGTTAGCTACCTGCAGGGTAGTAACGTCATGAGTTGTGATTAAGGTTCATTGTTTAGCTAGCTAGCTACATGTCTAATAAAACACTCCTATCTATGCAAGTAACCATTTCAATATAATGTTAATGATGTCACTGGGACAACTGTCGATAGACGTAGCTGGTAAATTCGCTCTCGCTATCTACTCAGATTTTAGAGCACTCTCATCTGAGTGTGCCAGAGCGCAGAATAACTGATGAATTTATGAACGCTCAACAGAGGTTGAATATGGCCGGTGTAAGTAAACGTCGGCAAAAAAAATCATAATTAAAATATTGCCAGCAGAAAAGTTAGTCACCAATGCTCTAGATAACATGAAAACAGCCCAACCAGCTCTGCTAGGTTGAGTAAAATGGTCAGAGTTTGGGTGGGGGCTAAAGGTTAAGAGGGTGTGAACGATGCTGAATGGGTGTAGACAAAAACCAGCCACCTAGTAGGTACCAACATATTCAAAGCCCATTTTCCCAAAAGTGAGTTTACAAGTTTATCAACTTTCAAAGCGGAATTACTTTACCATTGTTCCTCAATTGCAGTGTATAATATACTATTTAGTAGCTGTCTCTGCTTTCATTCAATGTAAAAAAAAAAAAACATTTCAAATGTTGCTACATAAGACCGAATCAAGGCAGTCGGTCACATTTTGTTACAGCCTGAATTCAAAATCAAAAGAATTCTCACCCATCTACAGACAATACCCCGTAATGACAAAGTGAAAACATGTTTTAGATTTTTTATTTAATTCATAGAAAATTAAATACCGAAATATCTAATTTACCTAATTATTCACACCCATGAGTCAACACTTTGTAGAAGTACATTTTGCAGCAATTACAGCTATGAGTCTTTCTGGGTAAGTCTTTAAGAGTTTTCCATACCTTGATTGTGCAACATTTGCCCATTATTATTTTCAAAATTCTTCTAACAAATTGGTTGTTGATTATTGCAAGACAGCCATTTTCAAGTCTTGCCAAAGATTTTCAAGTTGATTTAAGTTCAACTTTAACTCTGCCACTCAGGAACATTTACTGTCTTCTTGGTAAGCAACACCAGTTTAGATTTGGCCTTGTGTTTTAGGTTGTTGTCCTGATGAAAGGCAAATTCATCTCCCAGTGTCTGGTGGAAAAGCAGACTGAAACAGGTATTCTTTGAGGATTTTGCCTGTGTTTAGCGTCATTCCGTTTAATTTTTTTCTATCTGAAAAACTCTGTCCATAAAGATTACAATTATACCCACAACATGATGCAGCCACCACTGCTTGAAAAAACAGAGAGTGGTACTCCCATAATGTGTTGTATTGGATTTGCCCCAAACATAACAATTTGTATTTAGGACCAATAAGTAAATTGCTCAGACATTTTTTAACAGTATTACTTTACTGCAAGCAGGATGCCTGTTTTTGAATATTTTTATTCTGTACAGGTGTTCTTCTTTTCACTTTGACAATTATGTTCATATTTTTGAGTAACTACAATGTTGTTGATCCATCCTCAGATTTCTCCTATCACAGCCATTAAACTCTGTAACTGTTTTAAGTCTTTGTTGGCCTTATGGTAAAATCCCTGAGCGGTTTCCTTTCTCTACAGCAATTGAGCCACTGTAGGAAGGACGCCTTTGTAGTGACTGGGTGTATTGATACACCATCCAAAGTGTAATTAATAACTTCACCATGCTCAAAGGGATATTCGATGTCTGATTTTAAATATGTTACCCATCTACCAATAGGTGCCCTTCCTTGCGAGACATTGGAATACCTCCCTGGTCTTTGTGGTTGAATCTGTTCGACTGGAGGACCTTACAGATAATTGTATATACAGAGAAAGTTATTAAAAAGTTATTAAAAAAATAATGTTAAACACTATTTTTGTGTCACATAATGAGTCCATGCCACTTTTCTTAAAACCTCTTAGCGCGCAGGTCTCTCTAGCAGGATCAAATGCCATAACATCCGGCAAAATCGGAGCGCGCCAAATTCAAAATACAAAATGAAAATACAAGTGTCATACATGATTCTTTAGCATAGAATCTTGGTAATCGAACCGTGTTGTCTGATTTACAATAGGCTTTACGGCGAAAGCATAGCATTTGATTATCTGAGGACAGCACCCCACAACAACATATGTTTTCAAACCAGCACAGGCGTCACAAAATCTTAAATGAAATATATCACTTACCTTTGAAGATCTTCCTCTGTTTGCAATCCCAAGGGTCCCAGCTACACAATGAATGGTTGTTTTGTTCGTTAAAGTCCTTCTTTATATCCCAAAAAGTCGGTTTACTATGCATCATTGAGTTCAGTAATCCACCAGTTCAACATGCAGACAAAGTCAAAAAGGTTACTGGTAAAGTTTGTCTAAACAAGTCAAATGGCGTTTCTAAGTAATCCTCAGGTAGTCTAATATCTAAATAAATGATCATATTTCATACAGAGAATAGTATGTTCAATAGGAAGGAAAATAATCAAGAGCGCGCCCTTGTTCACGCGCGCAAAGAGACTACATTTACCTTAGTGCTACACATGGATAAACTACTATTCCTCGTTGGTTTTTGAAAAACAAGCCTGAAACAATGTACAAAGACTGTTGACATCTAGTAGAAGCCATAGGAACTGCAATCTGGGAGCTGGAAGTCATAGTTTTCAATAGCTTCACATTTGAAGTGGATGGGAGCTAAAAATACAACAACCCTGAATGGATTTTCGCCGGGTTTTCACCTGCCACATCAGTGCTGTTATACTCACAGACATTATTTTAACAGTTTTAGAAACAGCGGGGTGTTTTCTATCCAATGCTACCAAGTCTATGCATATCCTAGCTTCCGGGCCTGAGTAACAGGCAGTTTACTTTAGGCAAGCCAGTCATCTGAAATTCTGAACAAAAACCTGTCCCCAAAACAGGTTAACACTTTACTTGACACCCAACATCATAACACGTTATGATAGTCATAACCATGTCATAATGTCATGACAGCTGAAATAACTTGTCATAACCTGATATAATATGGTCATAACACTGTCATGACCAATATTTACAGCTGTTGTGACATACTGTATATTGTTTTTTTTATGATTGGTTATAAGACTTACATTAGTTGTTTCCCCGCCAAGAAGTTTCCAGAAAATACACTTCATTACACTGTCAAGAAGTATTATGACTGTGTCACTTGGGGTGTGTTCCTAAATCACTCTGGAGTGCCAGAGTGCGCTCTGGGCATTCCTTACATCAGAGCATTGTCAGATTGTCCATTTGTAAATTCAGAGAGTTTCGCTCCTGGAGTGTTCAGAGAGCACACTGGACACTGGTCAAAATGTTGGGTTGATCCGAGCGTTCTGACCTCACAAAGGCAGTCAAGCACCCAAGCTAACTGGCTAATGTTGGCTAGCTTGCTAGCTACGTCTAGACATAAATTAGAGAACACCTCACAATGACCATTTTACTCATCCTAGCAGAGCTGGTTAGGCTGTTTTCCTGTTATTCAGAGTGTTGGTAACTGTAACTGTGCTGCTGGCAACAATTTAAGTATGCTTTTTTGCTGATGTTTACTGATACCGGCAATATTCAACGGGTGTTGAGCATTGAACACACCCTTGGACTAAGAAAATACACTTTATGACACTGTCAAGAAGTATTATGACCATCATACTCATATAAGCCAGATAGGCCTATCAACTACATGCCTTTTTGTCCGTCATCAGTCAAAAATACTGTCTTGTCCTGCTCCTGAAATTTAGTCCTGCATTCATTCCAGTCATCAGCAACAGGCCAGTGGTGTAGGTGCATGTCTGACATTCATTTGTGCACAATTACAATGATAATTGAATATGGTCATTTTCAGAAAATGTTATAACATAGTCGACTTGTCAACATTCTGTTTATGGTGTAATAAAATGTTTTGTCTTGTGTTGTAGGTTTTGTGGGTTTTGACACTCTTATATAGGTGTCATAACCAACCATAAAATAATGCATTATATGTCACAACAGGTCTAAATATATGTCATGTCATCTGCACCTTATCGCCAGATGCAACGTTAGCTATACAAATCTTCCTCTCTATGATAATACACATTACACATGTTACATTACACATTAGGGAGAGGCTATGTATTTAGCTAGTTACATCACCGTAGCATAGCTAGCTAGCTAGCTACTCACCAGACTAGCCATCATGTTGTACGTGATCCATTCCTTGCCATCTTGCGCAATTAGAAGTGTGCAAAAACAAATTGGAAGCCCATTTTCACTCCTATGCCAAGCAAAAGTGTGTCCATTGCAGACTTGAAAACATGTCCACAACACATGACAACTGGGGGAGGTTCACACCTTGTTGTCTCTGGGCAATTTGACATCATTGGCAAAAGTGGGCATGTAAGTAATCTATACACAACCAATTCATACCCGTCATGATGCACTCACTTCCAAATCTCGCTTTGGATGAGACTGGCTATATGACCAAAATTATTATATTTACACTCAATTTTGACAGTAGAATTTTGACAGTAGACTCTTAGCGATGTCACATAGGCAGTTTATAACCAGAAAAATTGGTTCTTAGAAGTAGTTCCCCTTTAAATAATAAATTCTTGTCTGAATCTTTCCGTACTGAAGGCAGAGTAGGGTGGAGTTTTTTTACATCTTTTCAAAGACAAGAGGGTGCATGAGTTGGCCTTTACAAAAAGCAGATATTGAGTGCACAGAGGGAGTCACTGTTACTCAGTGTAGGAAGGGGCTCTTCATTAATGGTGTAACGAAAGCTCCACTGAAGAGCATGACTTCCATGCCATAGAGAATAATGTTATTTCCAGGAGTCATTGGGTTTCATGTGGGCTTTAAAGAGCTGCTCCTAGCCTCTGGCTGCTACCCATTCTCATAAAGACGTGATCATGAGATCTCCTCATGGCGCCTCGCCACCTTTCACCCTCACAGAAAGCCCTCCAGTCCCTGCCAATGATTTCAACAGGAAATAGGGGGTATTTCTTTGAGACTTCTGTGCGAGAGGATGTTAGTTTATAAATTGGTTGTTGTAGTTAAATTACTATGAATGATAAAAGAATGGCGTGAACTTCATACCCAGTTTCTAACTGGTGGTTCATGTTGTCAGTACCCCAGATGCCAGAAACAGATCATATATATATATATACATACAGTGCCTTGCGAAAGTATTCGGCCCCCTTGAACTTTGCGACCTTTTGCCACATTTCAGGCTTCAAACATAAAGATATAAAACTGTATTTTTTTGTGAAGAATCAACAACAAGTGAGACACAATCATGAAGTGGAACGACATTTATTGGATATTTCAAACTTTTTTAACAAATCGAAAACTGAAAAATTGGGCGTGCAAAATTATTCAGCCCCCTTAAGTTAATACTTTGTAGCGCCACCTTTTGCTGCGATTACAGCTGTAAGTCGCTTGGGGTATGTCTCTATCAGTTTTGCAAATCGAGAGACTGAAATTTTTCCCATTCCTCCTTGCAAAACAGCTCAAGCTCAGTGAGGTTGGATGGAGAGCATTTGTGAACAGCAGTTTTCAGTTCTTTCCACAGATTCTCGATTGGATTCAGGTCTGGACTTTGACTTGGCCATTCTAACACCTGGATACGTTTATTTTTGAACCATTCCATTGTAGATTTTGCTTTATGTTTTGGGTCATTGTCTTGTTGGAAGACAAATCTCCGTCCCAGTCTCAGGTCTTTTGCAGACTCCATTCTTCCAGAATGGTCCTGTATTTGGCTCCATCCATCTTCCCATCAATTTTAACCATCTTCCCTGTCCCTGCTGAAGAAAAGCAGGCCCAAACCATGATGCTGCCACCACCATGTTTGACAGTGGGGATAGGGTGTTCAGGGTGATGAGCTGTGTTGCTTTTACGCCAAACATATAACGTTTTGCATTGTTTCCAAAAAGTTCAATTTTGGTTTCATCTGACCAGAGCACCTTCTTCCACATGTTTGGTGTGTCTCCCAGGTGGCTTGTGGCAAACTTTAAACAACACTTTTTAGTGAAATGGCTTTCTTCTTGCCACTCTTCCATAAAGGCCACATTTGTGCAATATACGACTGATTGTTGTTCTATGGACCTCAGCTGTAGATCTCTGCAGTTCATCCAGAGTGATCATGGGCCTCTTGGCTGCATCTCTGATCAGTCTTCTCCTTGTATGAGCTGAAAGTTTAGAGGGACGCCAGGTCTTGGTAGATTTGCAGTGGTCTGATACTCCTTCCATTTCAATATTATCACTTGCACAGTGCTCCTTGGGATGTTTAAAGCTTGGGAAATCTTTTTGTATCCAAATCCGGCTTTAAACTTCTTCACCACCTTTTAACGGACCTCTGAGACTATCACAGTGCAGGTGCATTTATACGGAGACTTGATTACACACAGGTGGATTGTATTTATCATCATTAGTCATTTAGGCCAACATTGGATCATTCAGAGATCCTCACTGAACTTCTGGAGAAAGTTTGCTGCACTGAAAGTAAAAGGGGCTGAATAATTTTGCACGCCCAATTTTTTAGTTTTTGATTTGTTAAAAAAGTTTTAAATATCCAATAAATGTCGTTCCACTTCATGATTGTGTCCCACTTGTTGTTGATTCTTCACAAAAAATACAGTTTTATATCTTTATGTTTGAAGCCTGAAATGTGGCAAAAGGTCGCAAAGTTCAAGGGGGCCGAATACTTTCGCAAGGCACTGTATATATAATTATTTTTTACCCCCTTTTTGTAGCCCCCATTTCGTGATATCCAGTTGCAATCCAATTATGATGTCATCACTGCAACTCCCCAGCGATCTCAGGAGAGGCGAAGGTCGAGTCCTCCAAAACATGACTCACCAAACCGTGCTTCTTTACACCTGCCCGTTTAACCCGGAAGCCAGACTCACCAATGTGCCGGAGGAAACACAGTTCAACTGATGACCGTAGTCTGCCTGCAGGCGCCAGGGCCGCTGCAAGGAGTCGCTAGAACACGATAAGCCAAGTAAAGCCCATGGCCAAACCCTCTCCTAACCTGGACGACTCTAAGCCAGGCATGCACTGCCCTGTGGGACTCCCGGTCACAGCTGGTTGTGACACTGCCTGGGATCTAACCCGAGTCTGTAGTGACGCCTCAAGCACTGCGATGCTTTAGACTGCTGCATCACTCGGGAGGCCTCCGGAAACAGATTTTCAAATCAAATGTATCTCGACGGTCCCCTTTCTCTGACTTGAAATCAAAACCACTATTTTCCAATCCTATTAAATACACATGCTCGGAATTTGGCACACATGCTAAAAGATATCTAGCTAATCTGTAAAGTATGGTTCCGTTTAGCCACATGGATGCGCTGTTGGACAGGAAAAAGCATTCATGCAATCTCATTTGCTTATTTAGGCGATATTGAAGGAGCAAGATCTTAAAACATTGTGTTTGAAGACCATGTCTTTCAAAGATAATTTGTTAAAAATACAAAGAACTTAACAGATTTTAATTGAAAAAAGTTTAAACACTGTTTCCCATGCTTGTTCAATGAACCATAAACAATTAATGAACATGCACTTGTGGAGCGGTCGTAAAGACACAAACAGCTTACAGAAGGTAGGCAATTAAGGTCACAGTTATGAAAACTTAGGACACTAAAGAGGCCTTTCTACTGACTCTGAAAAATACCAAAAGAAAGATGCCCACGGTCCCTGCTCATCTGCGTGAACGTGCTACAAGGAGGCATGAGGACTGCAGATGTGGATATGGCAATAACTTGCAATGTCCATACTGTGAGACGCTGTAGACAGCGCTGCAGGGAGACAGGACGGACAGCTGATCATCCTCGTAGTGGCAGACCACGTGTAATAACACCTGCACAGGTTCGGTACATCCGAACATCACAACTGCGGGACAGAATGGCAACAACTGCCTGAATTACACCAGGAATGCACAATCCCTCCATCAGTGCTCAGACTGTCCCCAATAAGCTGAGAGAGGCTGGACTGAGGGCTTGTAGGCCTGTTGTAAGACAGGTCCTCACCAGACACCATCGGCAAAAATGTCACCTATGGTTACAAACCCACCGTCGCTGGACCAGACAGGACAGGCAAAAAGTGCTCTTCACTATCGAGTCACGGTTTTGTCTCACCAGGGGTGATGGTCGGATTCGCATTTATCGTTGGTGGAATAAGCGTTACACCGAGGCCTGTACTCTGGAATGGGATAGATTTGGAGGTGGAGGGTCCGTCATGGTCTGTGGCGATATGTCACAGCATCATCGGTCTGAGCTTGTTGTCATTGCAGGCATTCTCAAAGCTGTGCGTTACAGGGAAGACATCCTCCTCCCTCATGTGGTACCCTTCCTGCAGGCTCATCCTGACATGACCCTCCAGCATGACAATACCACGAGCCATGATGCTTGTTCTGTGCGTGATTTCCTGCAAGACAGTAATGTCAGTCTTCTGCCATGGCCAGCGAAGAGCCCGGACTTCAATCCCATTTAGGGCGTATGGGACCTGTTGGATCGAAGGGTGAGGGCTAGGGCCATTCCCCCCCAGAAATGTCCGGGAACTTGCAGGTTTCTTGTTGGAAGAGTGGGGTAACATCTCACAGCAAGAACTGGCAAATCTGGTGCAATCCATGAGGAGGTGATGTACTGCAGTACTTAACGCAGCTGGTGGCTACTCCAGATACTTACTGACTTTTGATTTTTACCCCCCCTTTGTTCAGGGACACATTATTCCATTTCTGCTAGTCACATGTTTGTGAAACTTGTTCAGTTTATGTCTCAGTTGTGGAATGTTATTATATTCATACAAATATTTACACATGTTAAGTTTGCTGAAAATAAACGCAGTTGACAGTGAGAGGACGTTTCTTTTTTTGCTGACTTTAGATAATATATTCCAAATGTGGTGCCGATCGGCCTAGCAGTTCTGGAGAAGAAGACATTTAAAGTAGTCAACATCATTAAAAATAGGCCAAAATATGCATATTGAATGATCTGCATAACTTTCAGTTTTGCTATTTGGCAAGCATGGTTTCCTGATGGTTGCGCTATGGGCCCACAGCCTGAACCCCGCTAATGCTGCTTGCAGCTTTAATTAGATGTTCAACAGCTAAACTGGTAGAACCCTATTGTATTTGTTGGCATTCATTATTATGGCTTGAGCAAGCATAGGCTGCTATTTTTATTCTTCCGGTTCATTAGGGGCTCAAGCAGCAAAGCTGGTGAAACCCTATTGTATTTGTTGGCATTAGGGTGACCATATGCAACCCAAATAATCATGTCTCGCATTTGATCAACATATTCAAACACCACTAATTTAGAAAGAAAAGTTGATTTGTCCCATATTTGAGTTCCAGACTGTCATTCCAACCTGTCTACATGAGTCACATTGTGCTTATGACAAGATATATATCATAAGGATGTGGTACTGGTGATGTTAAGCACTTCTCCAATCGTTGTTAAGATCTGATGTTCTGCGCAGCGCAAGAGGAGAGGTAAGCCAATGTCATAGGCCTATCATCAACCAATCACATTTCTCAAATCCTTTCGGGTTAAATTCCAGCTAAATATGGCTAGGACAGTTAGGTGTGCTTCTGACAACGAGCTACAGAAGTAGTCTTAAGTAAATAGCGGTAATAGACTGAAATAAATAAGGTGCTACTAATTTTTAAAGTCTCTCTTCCTAAATGTTTTACATTCCCTGAGACCAACCAGAAATGTAGTTTCCTTGGCCAAATATTCCCAGATTTTCATAAAACAGTCACACGTGGTCTCTCATTTCTACATCACCAAATTTTGCATGAGGCGAAATAGTATGCTAGATATGCTTCAGGTAGCTCGTTGGATGCAGTGGGAGCAGGGGTGTAGTGCTGCTGGACTGCACCAGAGTGTTGCTCTGCCACTTCTCACAATGGTGTTTGTTTAGTAAAGTTACATCGAGGCTGAATCAATGTCTTGGAAGATCCCATAACAATTACTTAGTATTCTACATGAAATAAACAAATATAAAAGCATAGTATAATGTTACTGTTACATCAAAAACATTTCTCATGAGGTTTTAGGAAAGTTAGCTGAATAGACTTTTTTTTTATCTTGCAGCCAAAACTCAATCGTGTGCACCACCAGGCAGAATGTGCTTGGATTTAAACAAAATACAGGAAGGCTGTAGGCTATGCTATAATTTGTTCATGAAACAGTAATTCAATAAGATCTAAATGCATATTCCAATGAAACTCATTGAGATCAAATGACTGGCATGCAGATGCAAGTAGTTTACTGTTAGACTGGTTATTTCACCAGTAAATCGTGGTAAGAATAATCATTCATGATTGACAGTTTTTGAAATTAGATATGCATAACTTAGTGTTTGAGGGTATTAAAAACACAAAATGTTCTTGAGACAATGTGTGGGCATAAGCAGACATTGCAATTGGAGGATGCATTTTATGCATATTAATGCCAACAGAAAGACACATCAATCGGAGTTAAACTATCGGAGAGAGCGAAAGCATGTACAGCCACCAATAAGTTCTCCCACTTAAAAAGATGAGAGAGGTCTGTAATTTTCATCATAGGTACACTTCAACTATGACAGACAAAATGAGAGAAAAAAAATCCCGAAAATCACATTGTAGGATTTTTAAAAAATGTATTTGCAAATGATGGTGGAAAATAAGTATTTGGTCACCTACAAACAAGCAAGATTTCTGGCTCTCACAGACGTGTAACTTCTGCTTTAAGAGGCTCCTCTGTCCTCCACTCGTTACCTGTATTAATGGCACCTGTTTGAACTTATTATCAGTATCAAAGACACCTGTCCACAACCTCAAACAGACACACTCCAAACTCCACTATGGCCAAGACCAAAGAGCTGTCAAAGGACACCAGAAACAAAATTGTAGACCTGCACCAGGTTGGGAAGCCTGAATCTGCAATAGGTAAGCAGCTTGGTTTGAAGAAATCAACTGTGGGAGCAATTATTAGGAAATGGAAGACATACAAGACCACTGATAATCTCCCTCGATCTGGGGCTCCACGCAAGATCTCACCATGTGGAGTCAAAATGATCACAAGAACGGTGAGCAAAAATCCCAGAACCACACGGGGGACCTAGTGAATGACCTACAGAGAGCTGGGACCAAAGTAACAAAGCCTACCATCAGTAACACACTACGCCACCAGGGACTCAAATCCTGCAGTGCCAAACGTGTCCCCCTGCTTAAGCCAGTACATGTCCAGGCCCGTCTGAAGTTTGCTAGAGAGCATTTGGATGATCCAGAAGAAGATTGGGAGAATGTCATATGGTCAGATGAAACCAAAATATAACTTTTTGGTAAAAACTCATCTTGTCGTGTTTTGAGGACAAAGAATGCTGAGTTGCATCCAAAGAACACCATACCTCCTGTGAAGCATGGGGGTGGAAACAGCATGCTTTAGGGCTGTTTTTCTGCAAAGGAACCAGGACGACTCATCCATGTAAAGGAAAGAATGAATGGGGCCATGTATCGTGAGATTTTGAGTGAAAACCTCCTTCCATCAGCAAGGGCATTGTCAGCACGACAATGATCCCAAACACACCACCCGGGCAATGAAGGAGTGGCTTCATAAGAAGCATTTCAAGGTCCTGGAGTGGCCTAGCCAGTCTCCAGATCTCAACCCCATAGAAAAATCTTTGGAGGGAGTTGAAAGTCTGTGTTGCCCAGCAACAGCCCCAAAACATCACTGCTCTAGAGGAGATCTGCATGGAGGACTGGGCCAAAATACCAGCAACAGTGTGTGAAAACCTTGTGAAGACTTACAGAAAACGTTTGACCTCTGTTATATACCCTTTGTTGGCAATGACAAAGTATTGAGATAAACGTTTGTTATTGACCAAATACTTATTTTCCACCATAATTTGCAAATAAATTCATTAAAAATCCTACAATGTTAATGTTATTTTCGGAGACCTTTTTTTCTTCAACTCATTTGGCTGTCTTCCGTCTTGAAGTTGCACCCTTCTGAAAAAACCAATCGATCCCTCCGATGATGAAGATTCCAAAACTTGAAGGCCTCTGGCCATCTTTTTAAGTAGGAGAACCTGTCATTCAACTTGCTCTTCTCTGTGGCTGACTAAATAACTCTTTTTGCTCTCATCCCCACTGTATGTGAAACCATGTATCTCCGGCGCGGCCCACTGTTTATGGCCAGGTGGCGTGGCGAGAATCTGACAGCTCTCACCACTGGTGTCCCCCAGGGCTCTGTTTATTCCCTCTATACACCAAGCTGGCTCTGTCATAACCTCACATGGTCTCTCCTATCATTGCTATGCAGACGACACACAATTAATCTTCTCCTTTCCCCTTCTGATGACCAGGTGGCGCCATCTCTGCATGTCTGGCAGACATAGATGTCAAGCTGAACCTCGGCAAGACAAAGCTGTCATCAAGGACAAAAGAGCGTAAGCTTGGCGTGATCCTGGACAAATATAAAATATCATGCTTGATTTGTTTAACAGGTTTAATTTTGTCATACTATTATTACATGCCATTCCAATCATGTGTCTGGTGTTCAACCTTAGTTCTGCCTCACGTCACCCCGCTCCTCCGCTCTCTCCACTGGCTTCCAGTTGAATCGCATCTACAAGACCACAATGTGAGGGGAACGGCAGAACAGGCTCTGATCAGGCCCACAAAACAAGGGCAATCCACCTCTGGCCTGCTCGCTCCCTACCACTGAGGGAATGTAGTCAAAACTGTTCGCTGCTCTGGCCCCCCAATGGTGGTGTCAAACATTTGAAACCCCACTTTAAGGAATACCTAGGATAGGATAAAGTAATCCTTCTCACCCCCCCTTAAATGATTTAGATGCACTATTGTAAAGTGGCTGTTCCACTGGATGTCAGAAGGTGAATTCACCAATTTGTAAGTCGCTCTGGATAAGAGCGTCTGCCAAATGACTTAAATGTAAATGTTAAATGTTTTCTTCTCATTTGGCTGTCATAGTTGAAGTGTTCCTATGATGAAAATTACAGGCCTCTCATCTTTTTAAGTAGGAGAACCTGCACAATTGGTGGCTGACTAAATACTTTTTTGCCCCACTGTATGTGAAACCATGTATCTACTGTTTATGGCCAGACAGCATCAGGGTTATTCCTCATTAAGCTGGTTGAGAGAATGCCAAGAGTGTGCAAAGCTGTCATCAAGGCAAAAGGTGGCTACTTTCAAATATAAAATATACGTTGATTTGTTTAACACTTTTTTGGTTACTACTGTACATGATTCCATATGTGTCATTTAATAGTTTTGATGATTATACAATATATTAAAGGAAAACCCTGGAATGTATGGGTGTGTGTCAACATTTGACTATATTTATATTTAGATATATATATTATATATATATATATATATATATATATATATATATATATATATATATTAGATTCTTCAAAGTAACAACCCTTTTTCTAAGAGGCAGCTTTGCACATTATTGGCATTATCTCAACCAGGTTCATGAGGAATGCTTCCCATATATATATAAATATATATATATATATTATTTTTTTTGGGGGGGGGGGTAGATCAGCTTTAATATTGCATATAGATTGTGGCTTCCATCTATATAATTTTCTTTATCATTTCCAATCCCCCCATATATTTATTTTGTAAATATACGCATGTATGTATGTATGTATGTATGTGGGTGTGTGTGTATACATACAAACTTTAAAATATATATTTTAACTTATTTTCCCCTAACCCTACCATCCCTGTCCAAATTGGAGTAAACTAATGGACAACAACACTTAGGCTTCCACTTCCAGATTATACAGTACATACTATATACAGTACATTTTGAAGACACAGTATATTTTACAATAGTTATCTTTTATTTGTTTTTAGTCCCATCCTTCAGCTCCACTCAACCCCTCCCATCTATCGCTGAACACCATCTAGTTTTGATTTTTATTTGCCATGTATTTTTCAACTGTGCTGTGATGTTTCACAAAAGTATTATGATATTATTGATCGATTGACTGACTTTTTAAAACACCTAGCAGTGCTATTTGCAGAGGGAGACATAACTTGTCAGGGCATCTGGGGGGCCCTCTCATTTTCGGGGGCATCTAAAGCACATTTCCTGCATTTCTATACAATCTAATATGATCCATGGCCCTTCTAGCCATCTCTATTTAGAACAACAAAAAGTAAGCAAAAATGCCCACAGTCATCATGCTAGGTAAGAGATGATTAAGTATGTTTAAGTGATTGATAAGACTGAACAAGATCCATGATAATTCAATAATCAATATTGTGTTGCACCTTTTAATCAATAGCTTAACAAAACACATTTCACAAATAAAGTACAAAGACAACTTTCATTGACTTTTTAGACATCCTCTATGTCAAATTTCAGCCAGACCGCCCAGCCAACCTGAGCCGCCTACACGCCCGACCCCCAATAGTCTACTCAATAACTCAACACTCTCCCCAGCACAACTTCCTTCACATCTTGTTTTATGTCTCAAGGGAAAGGTTTGGAAAACAAAAGTTGAATGAATACACACATACGCCTACACATTAACATACAGAAACAGTACACCCTCCATATAATTCATATCATAGGCCTAATAGTACTGTAGAGCTCATTTCATGTGCACACCATAGCTGGGTCACCCCGTCCTGCTCCTAGGGGTCCACGGACCTGTAGCGCCACAATCCAAAACAGTCCACTCAGCTTTAGGATCTTAGTGAAACATTCCTTATTGGTTTCAGGTGTGTTAGGCCAAGGCTAGTGACAACAGTACAGCAGACTCCCAGAGCCAGGACTGAGCAGACCGGCAGTTAGGCATTGCCTAAATCTCCCCTGATGTGTGCATGTTTTCAATACAGAAATTCCAATACAGTATTCCATATATAAGGCATCCAGAACTTATAAACGTTGCACAGTATACCCTTAATCTTTAAAAAAAAATCTAGTGATACTGTACATAACTTCTTCTATACATTGTGGGAGAATAGGCAACTTTCCAATGAATGGCAATGCATTAATTAGCCATTAAACATGCACTGTTACACAGTTTCTTCTGATAAGTCTCTGGTATCAACATTTCCAAGAAAACAAAAACAGGGAGAAGGGAGAATCTGTAGAGATAAAATAACAAACTCCTTGTCAGAATTCTGCCAGCCTTCTCAAGACCGCAACATATGCAAATATGTCCCCTATTGTACATTACACATCCAGCAGAATAATACAATTTCTTAGTGCATGATATTCAGTTTCACTGGCATTTAGTACGTTCAATGGATGGTCTTAAACTGCAGTAATTTATGTCTGAGACTATCTGAACATACCTGGGAATTCTAGCATACAGTTGAAGTTGAAGGTTTACATACACTTAGGTTGGAGTCAATAAAACTCGTTTTTCAACCACTGCACACATTCCTTGTTAGCAAACTATAGTTTTGGCAAGTCGGTTAGGACTTGTGCATCTACTTTGTGCATAATTTTTCCAACAGTTGTTTACAGACAGATTATTTCACTTATTATTCACTATATCACAATTGCAGTGGGTCAGAAGTTTACATATACTAAATTGACTGTGCCTGTAAACAGCTGGAAAATTCCAGAAAATGATGTCACGGCATTAGAAGCTTCTGATAGGCTAATTGACATCATTTGAGTCAATTGGAGGTGTACATGTGGATGAATTTCAAGGCCTTCCTTCAACCTCAATGCCTCTTTGCTTGATATCATGGGAAAATCAAAAGAAATCAGCCAAGAGCTCAGGAAAACATTTGTAGACCTCCAAGTCTGGTTCATCCTTGGGAGCCATTTCCAAACATCTGAAGGTACCATGTTCATTTGTACAAACACCATGCGACCACGCAGATGTCATACCGCTCAGGAAGGAGACACGTTCTGTCTCCTAGAGATGAACGTACTTTGTTGCGAAAAGTGCTAATCAATTCCAGAATAACAGCAAAGGACCTTGTGAAGATGCTGGATGAAAACACAAGTATCTATATCCACAGTAAAACGAGTCCTATATCGACATGAACCTGAAAAGGCCGCTCCAAAACCGCCATAAAAAAGCCAGACTACGGTTTGCAACTGCAGATGGGAACAAAGATCGTACTTTTTGGAGAATTGTCCTCTGGTCTGATGAAACATAAATGGAACTGTTTGGCCATAATAACCATCGTTATGTTAGGAGGCTTGCAAGCCGAAGAATACCATCCCAACCGTGAAGCACAGGGGTGGCAGCATCATTTTGTGGGGGTGTTTGCTGCAGGAGGAACTGGTGCACTTTAAAAAATAAATGGCATCATAAGGAAGGAAAATTATGTGGATATATTGAAGCAACATCTGAAGACATCAGTCAGGAATATAAAGCTTGGTCGCAAATGGGTCTACCAAATGGACAATGACCCCAAGCATACTTCCAAAGTTGTGTCAAAATGGCTTAAGGACAACAAAGTCAAGGTATTGGAGTGGCCACCACAAAGCCCTGACCTCAATCCTATAAAAAAATAGTCGGCAGTATTGAAAAAGCGTGAGCGAGCAAGGAGGCCTACACACCTGACTCAGTTACAACAGTTCTGTCAGGAGGAATGGGCCCAAATTCACTCAACTTATTGTGGAAAGCTTGTTGGAAGTTAAACAATTTAAAGGCAATACTACCAAAAACTAAGTGAGTGTATGACCCACTTGGAATGTGATGAAAGAAATAATAGCTGAAATAAATCATTCTCTCTACTATTATTCTGACATTTCACATTCTTAAAATAAAGTGGTGATCCTACGTAACTGACCAAAAACAGGGATTTTTTACTAGGATTAAATGTCAGGAATTGTGAAAAACTTTGTTTAAATGTATTTGGCTCAGGTGTTTGTAAACTTCTGACTTCAACTGTATCTGTATCCATTCATCATCATAGCATCTCCCAGGTCTTCCACACATTTTTGTTTTACATGTTTTGTCATTGGGAAAAGCCTCTCTCAACCCTTGATAAAGTTTGGAAATCAACTTTTGGTGGTTTGTCAGACTGCCTTAAATTAGCATCTGGCTTGTCCAGTGTTTGATGGAAAGCAAGAATAAAGTTTTGTATCTGTAAAAATTCACCTCACTCCCTGGCTGCTGGACTCTGCTGAGACCCCTGTCACCATCTGATCCTCCTAAAAATGAGGTGTCACGCCCTGACCTTAGAGAGCCTTTTTTATGTCTCTTTTTGGTTTGGTCAGAGTCTCTAACGAGACTCCCAGTTAGACAGCAGATGTTACTTTTGTTCCATAAAGATATTTTTTAGATCCAAATACCTCCGTTAGTTTGATGCGTTATGCCTAGGAATCCACCGGAAATAGCGGTCATGACAACGCAGACAAAAATTCCAAATTATATACATAATATCGACAGAAACATGAGAAACATTTTTTTTATAATCAATCCTCAAGGTGTTTTTCAAATATCTATTCGATAATATATAAACCGGGACAGTTGGCTTTTTACTAGGAAAAATGGCTACCTCTCTGTTTTAATTATTTCTGATTTCTATGTGTTGGCCGGGTATGGTTCTCAATCAGGGACAGCTGTCTATCGTTGTCTTTGATTGGGAATCATACTTAGGTAACCCTTTCCCTTCTTTCAATGTGGGTAGTTAACTTTGTTAGTGGCACATAGCCCTGTAAGCTTCATGGTTGTTTTTCGTTTCTTGTTTTGTTGGCGACATTTTAAATAAAAAGAGAAATGTATGCTCACCATGCTGCACTTTGGTCTACTTCCAACGACACCCGTAACACGAGGCATGACAAAGAATTACCTTGGCGTACATTTATACATTATATTATCCAGGAATAGAATCAATGGCTCAATATTTGAAATTAAATTTTTTCTCAGATCCGAGATTGTAGCTTTAAGCTGCTGTCCTGTAGCTACTGTAGGTCCACCCATCAATTCAAGATGGAATTTTGTATAATTCATTGAATATACTGTAAAATTCACCTGAGCTCTGTAGACCTGTCTTACCTTGCTATCTGACCCTGCTGGGACCCCTGTCGCCATCTGATCTTGAGAAGACATGATGAGCATAGTGTTGTGTACTGACTGCACTAGAGGGCTGCATTTCCACAGGATGCCTGCAGGACCTGAGGTTCCTGACAGAGATCATTGCGGCACGGTAGGCATTTTTCATGCTGCAGGGAAGTGTGGGTGGTCAGACAGACTACTTTGGGATTAAAATATTTTTGTTGTCCCACAGATTATTTTTTAAATTGTCCTCTTTCTGCTTTGTATGCGTTAGCCTACCGATTGTATTAAAATCACATTTTTGACACATTCAAAATTTGCTGCTTCAACTTTAGTAGCCTACCTCTCCTATTTGGGCGTGAGAGGTCAAGTGCGTCTAGCATGTGTGGTCTCATTGAAATGGAGTAGGGTACCTACATGGGCGGAGAATCACGTGGCAGTTAACTTGAATATGAAATTAACTTAAATATGATTCGACTGTAGTTTACTACAGTGTCTGTAAATAAATATTGATCATGAGAAGAAGTGGAGGGTGCTCAACCAACGTTAGTCGAAGTGCAATCAAAAAACGTAATCATGATTGAAAAGGAAAAGGCACAACATGCCCCTAGGTTAGGCTATTATGGTGAGCGAGCATGGCTCCTTTTCAAAGTAACCACCCTTTTTCTAAGAGGCGGCTTTGCACATTCTTGGCATTCTCTCAACCAGCTTCATGAGGAATGCTTCCCATATATTGTTTTTAATTTAAAAAAAAACATTGTGGGGGGGGGGGGGGGTCAGCCTTAATATTGCATATAGATTGTGGCTTCCATCTATATAATTGTCTTTCTCCTTTTCATTTTCATTAAGTATGGATTACCCATTTATGTGTCTCTGAATGCAAATTGTCCTTGTAAATATATCCTATAGGACTATGCGAAACATAGCAAGGGTCACTGTCATTATTCTTACTGCCTCCAGTTCAGTAGCCATACCTACAAGATCAGGTGTGCATGTGGTCTCAAATAAATAGAGTAGGCTATAGCCTATGTATACATGGGCAGAGAAGCATGGGACAGTTATCTTGCCAAGGAAAGGCACTTCCTAAATAGGCCTATGATTAGGCTATACTTTAATACATTACCTAGAAATAGGCCTAAGTATTGATCACCCATATTTCACAGTGTGAAAATCTTCCAACTCCTAAAAGGTAGGCTATAAAAAATAGCTCAAGAGAAAGTGCAAGTCTCTCCAAACTGCATCTAGCTCATTGGCTGAATCTCTGGTAATTTAACTTATTTCTTAAGTTATTTTTGCACATTTGATATTGCATACGCCTACAATCACATTATGGGATTGCTGTTGGGTTTGGGACCAGTTCTTGCAGTAGCGGGTGGGAGTCAGACAGAAAGCCAGCAGGTGCCTTCAGGATGAAGAAATCGGTCCTGCACAGACCTCTACTGTGCACCATGACAGTGAAGCCTGTAATGTTAGAGCTGTTTATTACTGTGTCAGTGTGAAAAGTAGGGCATTAGCTAGGGAAACTGACAAATCAATTTCGTTATATTGACATACTGACTAATACAACTCACATTGCACTGAAAAAACATCAGAATATCAATCTTCAATCGTTTGGCCAATGTTTTCATCGTTTGATTCAGGTCTAGTTTGATTGAGGCAAAAATAATACCTAACGTAAACCAACTTTTTGCCAGCTCTCTTTCCAACAGTACATCAACTGGCGAAAGCTTGCAAAGTTTATTTTCTTCTGAAACGTGACAAAACAAAGGCTACAAAACATGTCCATACAAACAACTGCAGTTAGATAGTAATAATTGCCACCTCATTTCACTATCTGACAGATAACTAGAGGCTAGAGTTGACCTGGCTGTGGTAGCCTCTCACTAGCGTAGCTTATTCATTCACCTCAGTTGAGGGGATGACGTTTTATGTCAGTTACAATACTAGCTCAGCATAGTGAATAAACAACACTTTTTTTCTGTTACGTTAAACAGAAGTTACCTTGCCAGCTACATCATGCAACTAAAGAGTAGCCAGTTTCTATTCCTTTTACAATTCAGTGAAAGAGCACAATGTGTACACTGAACGATGCTTAACTCTCCTGTGCTGGTCCAGCCAGCCTTCCAGAGGCTTTGCCTTCACACAGCTTGTCAGCCCACTCTGTAGTGTCTGTGTGGTCCTAAATCCAGTCGCAGCCTACCCGACCGCTGCGTTCTAAAGCACACTTTTGCCCTGTTTTGTATCACATTCCAATAATAAAACTGTGGGGGGGGGGGCAAAAATTATATTTCAGAATGTGTGGGGGACATGTCCCTGAAAGTTGTGCCCCTGACTATTCATGTCTAAATGAAATCATTCAAAATTCTTCACCAGGGAGCATGACTTAGCCACAGGATAATTAGCTTCTTTAAAAATGTGTTTACTGTGGATTGTTTTAAATCACCAGTGTTTGGGAAGCCTGCAAATTGGGTGGTGTGCATGGCAATAGGTCTAGCTAACTGAGTTGCGGCAGTACGTGAAAACCGTCTAAAACAGGGGTAACCAACCGGTCCATGGCATTCCTATTCAATCACCAAACATTTCTGTAAGAAAAGAAAAGAAAGACTTGCAAACCTATTTGATTTGTTTTGCGCTGATGGCGGTAGATGCACTAGTTTCAGAAGCCCTAGCGCTGGGAAAGCAACATTTTTCCATTCTGAACCATTTCATGTGTCTGAAGGTAGAACTCTGCCTACCCGGCAGGCCCAGAGAACGAATTAAGTGCAACTATACTACTAGCCAATCAGATAGCTCAGACCACTGTGTTGGCACATGAGTCATAGACTGGAAAAAAACTTGAATTTACAGCAAATCTGATACTGTGAGATTACAAAACTTGTAAAACCATGATTAAAGAGAGACTCAACGAATACCAAATTAACTGTTTTTTTATGAGTAAGTTCATGTTTATGTTGTTATTTTGCATTGTCAACACTTTGATCAACAATTTGTTAAGCTGCAATGAATGACTATAGCCCATTTTCTCTGTGGAAGAAGGGAGAGCGGAGGGATGTGAGTCGGGTGAGAGTCAGCCTTAACGTGGCACCCTCCCTCCCCTCAGACCATCAGATGCATGCCATCAGTCCAGTAAAAAATAGAAAATTATTATGGCATTCGGAAAGTATTCAGATCCCTTGAAATATTACACATTTTGTTACATTACAGCTTTATTCTAAAATTGATTAAATCATTTTTTCCCCTAATCAATCTCAGGTTGGAGGGGGAGCTTTGCTGCACAGGCTATTTTCAAGTTTATCTAGGGATGTTCGATCGGGTTCAAGTCCAAGCTCTGGCTGTCGCGAAGCCATTCCTGCATTGTCTTGGCTGTGTGCTTAGGGTTTTGTCCTGTTGGAAGGTGAACCTTCACCCCAGTCTGATGTCCTGTGCACTCTGAAGCAGGTTTTCATCAAGGAAATCTTTCATCTCTGTACTTTGCTCTGTTCATCTTTCCCTCGATCCTGACTAGTCGCCCAGTTCTGCCACTGAAAAACATCCTTGCAGCATGATGATGCTTCCACCACCATGCTTCACCATAGGCTAAACAAAAGACTCCACTTCGGTCAGATTATTACATGACTCATCAAATTAGCAGGCGTGTCTGGGGATGATTACGGCCATCAATTGTATTTCATGAACATGTGTACTTGTCTAGACAATAGTGACCCATCCACTTGGCTAGATGTGGGTGAGGGGTGGTTATAGCATTTTCTTCACATGACCCATTAATTTAGACAAGTGTGTCGGGTAAGCGTCATCTAATAACAATAACATATTTTTGTTTCTGACATTGCTACTATTTTTTTTATTTTACCTATTTAACTAGGTAAGTCAGTAAAGAACAAATTAATATTTTCAATGACAGCCTAGGAACAGATGGTTAACTGTCAGAGGCAGAACGACAGATATTTACCTTGTCAGCTCTGGGATTTGATCTTGCAACCTTCTGGTTACTTGTCCAACACGCTAACCACTAGGCTACCTGCCCTTTCATTTATACCTTCTGTATCCTATGCATATGACAAATAAAATGTATTTGATATAGCCTGTGTTTACCACATGGCCTCACGTGAATCCTTAAAGAGATGAGTGGGGCTTAAGAGGGTGTGAACAATGCTGAATGGGCGTAGACAAAGAAGAGCTCTCCTGTAGGTGTACCAAATCATTCAAGGGACAGTTTATCAAAAGTGGGGTTACAAGTTTATTAACATTCAAAATAGAATTACATCCCAATTGTTCCTCAACTGCAGTGTATAGTATACAATTTTCTATGTCTGAATCTCTACTTTTATCCAATGTAAAAATCACAATTTCAAATTTTGATACATAAGACCCAATCAAGGCGGTCGGTCACATTCATGTTTAAACGGGTGGATATATTGGTGTTAAAATACACTAGTTATGCTATTTTGGACCACCAGGATGCTGATGTCAGTCTGTCATTTTTGTGTTTATGCTTTTTCCTAACAATAATGACAAATTTAATGTCTGACGACAATAGAATGTTGATGATGTCACTGCAACAACTGCCAATAGACTTAGTATAAACCAGCCTTTAGTCTTGAAATCTTTGGTTGTTTAGGATTTTGGGTTCTGATTTCTTGAATTATGAAATCATGAAATATACCTAATTCCTTTCACAGAGGGAGAGAGGGTAATTTATAACATTTACATTATGTCGGGATATGTTATTGTTAGCCATCAGGAATACTAGGGGAGGAGGAAAGACACCGTTTGGTACGAGTCAACATGACAGCCGTGAGTTGGTGAGGAGTGAACACTTTGGGGCAGATGTCAGGTCAGATGAAGTGAGGAAGAACAGGTATAACTAAGGTTCAGTTTAGTAAAAGAGCTGCATTGGCTGTTCCGATGTGTAGGAGGAAACTCGGCATAGGAGAAACAGTTAAATATCAGTGCTTGTGTGAATATGTCTCTTGTGGATTCAGCTGTTCGATCCAATGGGAAGAATAAACTTGGTTTAAGCTTTCACAGTGTCCATCCGTATTAGCCAGAGTCAAAGAATGGCACTTGATCCAGACAGAAACTCAGCTACTGCTCTGTTCAATCATTGGGCATCTTTGCATTCAATATCATTACATTTTAACATTTTAACGTCCATTATTTTGAGACAGTCATGCATTCATAAATGTAATCAATAATACAATGAATTTGACTTAGATTGGTAAAATCAAACTATTATTCAATAGGAGTGTGTGCATGCATTGAGTTATTGAGCTTGTTTTAGTTTATTTCATGGGCCTACACATGAGAAACAATCTCTTCCATTTAGGACTTATTTTATAGGCAAGTGCTAAGAGAACATATTTTATTGTACTGATTAACAACATTTGCAAAGAAGAAGCAATCTCTTTTTTCTAAAAGTGTGCGCTGTCTCTTTAAAAATGAATGACGTCATTCCTGAGGCAGAAAGTGGCTGTGTAATCTGACTTTCTGGCTATAGATTCTAGTGGAAACCAGACGGAAGGCAACAGAAGACGAAGAAGTGAATGAGTTTTTGGTGGCGAGGGAGACAAAGTTTTTGAAATCAGCATATATTGCCTTATGATTTGCATATTGTCACAAACAAAGCACTAGAGTACTGAGTTTAGCTGTAAACTAGCAAGGAAAGTTAGCCTACAATTAAAGCTGTAAGGTACCGGTATCGTCTTGCATTGTAAAGTGTTCTAGCCTGTATGGACATTGTTTTGCAAACAGTAACGAACCGTTTCAACTATGTTAACTTCTGTGTGGCATGAGTGGGGACTGGGGAGCTAATGCATACCAGACAGCTCTTGCAATGAATGAGTAGGTGGAGCAGGGACTTAGCTCTTCAAGATATAAGGGGGATGTGCTGATTAGAGGTTGACCGATTAATCGGAATGACCGATTTAATTAGGGCTGATTTCAAGTATTCATAGCAATCGGTAATCTGCATTTTTCAGATTATGGCTGATTACATTGCACTCCACGAGGAGACTGCGTGGCAGGCTGACTACCTGTTTCGCGAGTGCAGCAAGGAGCCAATGTAAGTTGCTAGCCAGCATTAAACTTATATTGTAAAAAACAATCAATCTTAACATAATCACTACTTAACTACACATTGTTGATGATATTACTAGTTTGTCCTGCATTGCATAGAAACGATGCGGTGCCTGTTAATTCATCATCCAATCGGCCTACTTCTCCAAACAGGTGTGATTTAACAAGCACATTCGCGAAAAAAGCACTGTCGTTGCACCAATGTGTACCTAATCATAAACATCAATGCCTTTCTTAAAATCAATACACAAGTATATATGTTTAAACCTGCATATTTAGTTAATATTGCCTGCTAACATGAATGTCTTTTAACTAGGGAAATAGTTTCACTTCTCTTGCGTTCTGTGAAAGCAGAGTCAGGGTATATGCAGCAATTTGGGCCGCCTGGCTCGTTGCGAACTGTGTGAAGACCATTTCTTCCTAACAAAGACAGTAATTAATTTGCCAGAATTTTACATAATTATGACATAACATTGTAGGTTGTGAAATGTAACAGCAATATTTAGACTTAGGGATGCCACCCGCTAGATAAAACACTTAACGGTTCCGTATATCACTGAAATAATAAATGTTTTCTTTTCTAAATGATAGTTTCCAGATTTTACAATATTAATGACCTAAGGCTCGTATTTGTGTGTTTATTATATTATAATTAAGTCAATTATTTGATATTTGAGTCTGACTGAGTCTGACTGAGCGGTGGTAGGCAGCAGCAGGCTCGTAAGCATTCAATCAAACAGCACTTTCCTGCATTTGCCAGCAGCTCTTTGCTGTGCTTCAAGTATTAGCCAACGGCTCCACGCCTCCCCAGCTTCTCCTTTACCCAAATCCAGATAGCAAATGTTCTGAAAGTGCTGCAAAACCTGGGCCCATACAAATTTGCTGGGCTTGACAATCTGGACACTCTATTTCTGAAACTGTCCGCCGCCATTGTCGCAACCCCTATTACCAGCCTGTTCAACCTCTCCTTCGTATCATCTGAGATCCCCAAGGATTGGAAAGCTGCCGCGGTCATCCCCCTCTTCAAAGGGGGAGACACCCTGGACCCAAACTGTTACAGATCTTTATCCATCCTGCCCTGCCTATCTAAGGTCTTCGAAAGCCAAGTCAACAAACAGATCACTGACCATCTCGAATCCCACCGTACCTTCTCCGCTGTGCAATCCGGTTTCCGAGCAGGGCACGGGTGCACCTCAGCCACACTCAAGATGCTAAACGAGATTATAACCGCCGTCGATAAAATACAGTACGGTGCAGCCGTCTTCATCGACCTGGCCAAGGCTTTCGACTCAGTCAATCATCATATTCTTATCGGCAGACTCAGTAGCCTCGGTTTTTCTAATGACTGCCTTGCCTGGTTCACCAACTACTTTGCAGACAGAGTTCAGTGTGTCAAATTGGAGGGCATGCTGTCCGGTCCTCTGGCAGTCTCTATGGGGGTACCACAGGGTTCAATTCTCGGGCCGACTCTTTTCTCTGTATATATCAATGATGTTGCTCTTGCTGCTGGCGATTCCCTGATCCACCTCTACGCAGATGACACCATTCTGTATACTTCTGGCCCTTCCTTGGACACTGTGCTATCTAACCTCCAAACGAGCTTCAATGCCATACAACACTCCTTCCGTGGCCTCCAACTGCTCTTAAACGCTAGTAAAACCAAATGCATGCTTTTCAACCGTTCGCTGCCTGCACCCGCAAGCCCGACTAGCATCACCACCCTGGATGGTTCCGACCTAGAATATGTGGACATCAATAAGTACCGAGGTGTATGGCTAGACTGCAAACTCTCCTTCCAGACTCATATCAATCATCTCCAATCCAAAATCAAATCTAGAGTCGGCTTTCTATTTCACAACAGAGCCTCCTTCACTCACGTCGCAAAACGTACCCTAGTAAAACTGACTATCCTACCGATCCTCGACTTCGTCGATGTCATCTACAAAATAGCTTCCAATACTCTGCTCAGCCAACTGGATGCAGTTTATCACAGTGCCATCCGTTTTGTTACTAAAGCACCTTATACCACCCACCACTGCGACCTGTATGCTCTAGTTGGCTGGCCCTTGCTACATGTTCGTCGCCAGACCCACTGGCTCCAGGTCATCTACAAGTCTATGCTAGGTAAAGCTCCGCCTTATCTCAGTTCACTGGTCACGATGGCAACACCCACCCGTAGCACGCGCTCCAGCATGTGTATCTCACTGATCATCCCTAAAGCCAACACCTCATTTGGCCGCCTTTCCTTCCATTTCTCTGCCACCTGCATCTGGAACGAATTGCAAAAATCTCTGAAGTTGGAGACTTTTATCTCCCTCACCAACTTTAAACATCTGCTATCTGAGCAGCTAACCGATCGCTGCAGCTGTACATAATCCATCTGTATGGACCCACCCAATTTACCTACCTTATCCCCATACTGTTTTTATTTTATTTACTTTTCTGCTCTTTTGCACACCAGTACCTCTACCTGCACATGTTCATCTGATCATTTATCACTCCAGTGTTAATCTGCTAAATTGTAATTATTCACTCCTATGGCCTATTTATTGTCTACCTCCTCATGCCTTTTGCACACAATGTATATTGGTTCTTTTTTTTACCATGTTATTGACTTGTTTATTGTTTACTCCATGTGTAACTGTGTTGTTGTATGTTCACACTGCTATGCTTTATCTTGGCCAGGTCGCAGTTGCAAATGAGAACTTGTTCTCATCTAGCCTACCTGGTTAAATAAAGGTGAAATAAAAAAATTAAGTAAAAAATTGCACTATTTATGACTTCAAACCTATCAACTCCCGAGATTAGGCTCACAATACTATAGTGCCTATAAGAACATCCAATAGTCAAAGGTATATGAAATACAAATGGTATAGAGAGATAGTCCTAAAATTCCTTTAATAACTACAACCTAAAACTTCTTACCTGGGAATATTGAAGACTCATGTTAAAAGGAACCACCAGCTTGCATATGTTCTCATGTTCTGAGCAAGGAACTTAAACGTTAGCTTTTTTACATGGCACATATTGCACTTTTACTTTCTTCTTTAACACTTTGTTTTTGCATTATTTAAACAAAATTTAACGTTCCATTATTTATTTGAGACTAAATTGATTTTATTGAGGTATTAAGTTAAAATAAGTGTTCATTCAGTATTGTTGTAATCGGCATTATTATTATATATATATATATATTTATATTTAAAAAATTGATTGGTTGTTACGTTCAGTACTTCTGTCAAATGTGTCTTATGTGATTGAGAGGATCAAGTCTGTATCAACACTAGAGGTCCACCGATTATGATTTTTCAACGCCGATACCGATTATTGGAGGACCAAAAAAAGCTGATACCGATTAAGGCACTGTATATACACAGACCCGCCTACAGCTGTATTTTAGATTTTTTCTTTAAACGTCTTCTTCTCCAGAACCGCTGGACCGGTCTGAACCAAATTTGATATACGCATAAATTAATGCACATCTTTTTCAAAGCGTTTGCTGAAACAATATGGCCTCTACGAGCCAATGAGCTTGCATTAACCTTTTTTCCTTGTCAACAGCGCCACAATGTAGCCAAATTAAACCATATTTTACATGTTAGCTAGACTCATATCTTTTAGCATATGTGCCACATTTCATCACTCTAGTCAAACAGATCAAGAGATATAAAAATGTACAAATGTACCCTTTATAGCCTGGATTATAGTGCGTTTACATGACTTGAGCCATAGATGTCATATATAAAGTTTGAAGTTAGAGCGTTTACGTAGCTTTTTAAGTGTTTTTCACAAAATTCGAAATGGCAGAAAATCCATAATTGCAGACTTTATAGGCTCTTGATGCAAATTTGTTCCTTGTGTTGAGAGGGACATATGGACTAAATTTCACGAATCTAGGTCACACAGCATGAGGGTCTGACATTTCAAAGTTTGAATTTTCAATCACTTGTTATAGCAACACCATGTGGTCAATTAGCATGGTATTGCATGAGAAGGTGTGGCCACCTCTCCTTCCAGTTCTCTGCTGCATTCCAGTGTTTAATTGCTTTATTGTAATTTCCTTGCCATCATGGCCTATTTATTGCCTTGCCTTTCTTATCCTACCTCATTTGCACATGCTGTATATAGATATTTCTACTGTATCATTGATTGTATGTTTGTTTATTCCATGTGTAACTCTGTGTTGCTGTATGTGTCAAACTGCTTTGCTTTATATTGGCCAGGTCACAGTTCCAAATGAGAACTTGTTCTCAACTAGGCCTACCTGGATAAATAAAGTTGAAAAAAAACAAGGGCTATATCTGTTCTTAGTTCTACATTTTTTGAGAGGGACATGCTTATTTAAGATGGTGAGGAAATTAACGACCAGGCATCCTCGACTGACGGGATGAGGTCAATATCCTTCCAGGATACCCGTGCCAGGTCGATTAGAAAGGTGTGCGCGCAGAAGTGTTTTAGGGAGCGTTTGACAGTGATGAGGGGTGGTCGTTTGACCGCGGACCCATAGCGGATGCAGGCAATGAGGCAGTGATCGCTCAGATCCTGATTGAAGACAGCAGAGGTGTATTTGGAGGGCAAGTTGGTCACGATAATATCTATGAGGGCGCCCATGTTTACGGCATTAGGGTTGTACCTGGTGGGTTCCTTGATAATTTGTGTGAGATTGAGGGCATGTAGCTTAGATTGTAGGACTGCCGGGGTGTTATGCATATCCCAGTTTAGGTCACCTAACAGAACAAACTCTGAAGATAGATGGGGGGCAATCAGTTCCCATATGGTGTCCAGTGTTCAGCTGGGAGCTGAGGGGTGTCTATAACAGGCGGCAACAGTGAGAGACTTATTTCTGGAGAGATTAATTTTTAAAATTAGAAGCTCTAACTGTTTGGGCATAGACCTGGAAAGTATGACAGAACTTTGCAGGCTATCTCTGGAGTAGATTGCCACTCCTCCCCCTTTGGCAGTTCTATCTTGATGGAAGATGTTGTAGTTGGGTATGGAAATCTCAGAATATTTGGTTACCTTACTAAGCCAGGATTCAGACACGGCAAGGACATCAGGGGTGGCGGAGTGCGCAAAAGAAGTGAGTAAAACAAACTTAGGGATGAGTCTTCTGATTTTAACATGCATGAAACCAAGGCTTTAACGGTTACAGAAGTAAATGAATGAGAGTGCCTGGGGACCCGCAGGGCCTGGGCTAACCTCCACATCATTCGAGGAACAGAGGAGCAGTAGGATGAGGGTACGGCTAAAGGCTATTAAAACTGTTCATCTAGTGCATTGGGGACAGAGAATAAAAGGAGCAGATTTCTGGGTGTGGTAGAACATATTCAGGGTACAATGTACAGATAGGGGTATGGTGGGGTGCGGGTACAGTGGATGTAAGCCCAGGCACTGAGTGATGATAGGAGAGGTTGCATCTCTGGACGGGCTAGTTGTGATGAGTGAGGTTACTGCATGTGTGGGAGGTGGGGGCAAAGGAGGTATCTGAGGCATGTTGAGTGGGACTAAGGGGAGCCCTTAGTCCCACTCGCAGTAAACTAAAACAATGATAACTATCCTAAACAACAGTGTACAAGGCATATTGTAATTTGAGGGAGACATAAAGCGAGGCATAAAGCAATCACAGGTGATTGGGAGAGCTGGGTAAGACAACAACAGATAATCAGCTAAGACAACACCAACTGGTAAAATGGAGCTGAATGGGCAGAGAGGGTTGGTTAACTACACACAGGGCCTGTGTTTGAGGCAGGGGCCGACAGATAAACAAAAAATAAACTAAATGGAGTACAGTGATTAATGAACAGTCCAGCAGGCATCAGCTATGTAGCCAAGTGATCATAGGGTCCAGTGACCAGCAATATATGGAACAGGGACGCCACGGGGTTGTCGTTACTATACTAGCACACTGTAGACAAGGTGTTTAAAGTTAGCAGGCGAAGCATTTTCTCCGACGTCCGGCAAAGGCCGGTTGAGGATGGAGTTACATCGGTGGACCAGACTTGGTGGTTCGGCGGGGCACCGTGTCAACATAGGGTCCAGGCCAGATGTCGAAAGAGGAATTGCAGTTGTAGTAATTTTGTTCACTAGCCGGGCGATGCGCCTGGCTCGCGACTAACTGGTGCGAGCTTCGGGGCAGGGGCGTTAACCACTATAGCCACTCAGTAGTAGGTAGCTAGCAGCAATGATCCGATGCAAAGGTCTAGAGTTTTCGGCAAGGATCCGGTGGAGTAGTGGATTCTAACCGTGTTGGGGGTAGAGTCTGTGAGGTATCAGCTGAGCAGCCAAGCGAGTTAGCTGGTTAGCCAGCCTAGCTATAGACTTAGCTGGCCAGCTCCCTTGAACGGCAATAATAAAAACACCTAACCAGTAAAACATATGGATTGCTGTAGAAACCTACGCAGTGGTGAGAAAAGTATGGAGCCAAATTTATCAAAAAAAAAGTGCCAACAGCATGACATAGATAAGGAGCTTAGGTTCAAAAGGATGGACAATGTTACACTGAGTATTGAAAAAGGAATGAATTGCAAAGTTGACAGCTTACGTGCATCTTTGGAGAAAGCCATCCCGGACAATCATACAGCTTTACTGACTCAACTGGAGAGTAATAGCAAGCAGCTACAATACCCCATAGCCCTTGAAGTTGGACGTCTGGAAACCTGTGTAGAATCACTAGAATCTGGGAGAACAGGCGCTGTCAAAACAACAAAGTTCAAACCAGATGTGTCTATCATAGTGGTAACCGATGACAACTAGGACCTAATCTCCAAAGTGAACCAGCTGATATTGGTAGGCCTAGGCTGCGAAACAGATGTGATTGGAGATGAGAGGATGATAGAGAGAGGCAAATGTGGAAACAAAAGGCTGCAAAGTCATCCTGATTATGACCAAGTCCCACACTGACCTCCTTATAGAATTGAACTTCGAGACGCTGCTGATAGAATCCCAGGAGGAAAGGACTATTTTGTCATGGGAAGTGGATGAGTCATGAAACGAGACCAACCAGAGGGACAGCGCGGACAAGGACATGGGGTGGACAGACCTACTACATACTGAGGAGCTTCCCATCCTCTATGTGATTAGATTTTAATAGTGCATTGGAATGTTAACGGATGGACTACCTTGAGCAACAATACTACAATCCTTAAGGTCAGATATTATCTCAATAAATGAAACGCATTTGCTTCAGCAAGAAACAAATAACATTGAAGGGTATGTATGGTATGGACACAACAGGAAACATTCCATTATCTGGGGGAGTGGGGGATATGTGTAAGTTCTGATTTGATGAAAGCATTTAAAATAGAAATCATCGATAAAGTCGGAAAATGAATTATTTGTTTGCATTTAGGGAGTCAGATTATTGTTTTGTTGGGTTTTCATGCTATTTGCCACCTGAACAGTCCACATGTGGTAGAGATACATCCTCCTTCTGTAGTCATTTGTTATGTCAAGTATACCTACAGTATATACAGAAGCAGATGCAGTTTACATTTGTGGGGATCTTAACAGTCGAATTGGGAGGTTAGATGACTATATAAATGATATTGATGATATTCCATCATGTGTTGCTTTTGATGGCTTTGTTATTCATCATGGGGAAATTCCTACGGGACTCTAAAATGTGTGTCATCAATTGAAAGATATGCCCCTTAAGCAATAACTTTACATCCATATCTGTCTGGTAAAGGAAAAGCTGTGGTCGACTGTTTAGAAACTTGTTTGAAATTTAAGGTCTTACCCCCTACACAGATGGTTGAAGAATGCAAAAAAGTAGACTTCCTGATTCTCTTTTCTGTTGGCCATGAACATTCTCGACCAGGAAAAAAATACATACCCCGCATAGGCCTAAATGTAAGAAAATACATGTGCCAAACGACTTTCCATGTTCTGAAATAGCATGCAAAGCTCTGTTAGAACTCATCGAAATTCTGCAAAGATGTCAAGAAGCAATATTTGATTTAGATGTGTGGTATGGAACATTTTGTGATATAATGAGAAATTAGAAAAAAATGTCCAGGAACATGTAGAAGCAAAACAAGTCTTATTGGCTTACACCTTGAGGAGATACAGGCAATAAATCCAGTTCTGGAACCACATAAATAAGTTAGGAACAAAACGACATAAGAAAATTACAATTGGAGTCAGGGAAGTGCAGGGGGCGCTGAACTCCAATATCACACAAGTACTGAATGAGTGGGAGAAAGGGTTTGCAAGTTTGTTTTCAGGTAATGAAAATGTGGCAAATTTTCAGGATAATTTTACGGCACATCTGCCCTGGCCGACTCAGCAAACAGAGCTCTTGGGGGAGTTATATGAAAAAACAAAAACACCAAAGAAATATTGGTTATGCCACTTATTCCAAACTGTATCAGACATGCATATGTCCTGTTGTGGACAATTCAGGAGGAGTGTGGGGTTCTGGCTATTCTGTCAATTGACATATCCAACTATTCCTAAGTCTCACCATACACACCTTCCATCTCACCTTGCAGTGTTCCCAGCCCATGTCTCAACTTACTGCCAGTATAGGTGCAAACTCATATCTAAAAGAAATAACTGTGTTATGGACAGGTTCGTTTTTGAGATACCTCTTAGCCAGTAATGTTGTTCAATGGGATCTGTCAATAGGGCATTTCAGCCTGGGCAAATAAAATGTCTGAACTTTCCCAACTGTGAACAGATGTACGAAAACAAAATTTAGGGAGACATAGACGCTATGAAAAAAACTGATGATG
The DNA here is from genome assembly GCF_036934945.1 of Oncorhynchus masou masou. NCBI lineage: Eukaryota > Metazoa > Chordata > Actinopteri > Salmoniformes > Salmonidae > Oncorhynchus > Oncorhynchus masou. The sequence goes on along the minus strand of NC_088216.1, from coordinate 38,587,508 downwards.
CAATATGAAAAGAAATGGGTGGAGGAGATTAATCATAAACCCAAATTGAGATTTGATTAGTTTGATAAAGGGTGAATTTGTGTGTGAGAGATATATTATGTTATGTACAACCTACCTAAAAGCAAGATATGTGTACTAGTAAGATCAGGGATATTGCCCCTGCATTCTCTTTCTTGTGACGTAAGCGCCGAGACTGTGCGTTAAATCCCAGACAAAGCCTTCTTATAGATGCAACAGAAAGCCAATGTATTCCATTGAGCCCATTTCATTCATTACCGGAGTGTGTTTGATAGGTCCATAGAAACATTTCCACGGTTGTTAGAGAAAACAAATGGCACAAGCAAGAGTGGGAAAGAGTCGCCAGCATAAAATTAATGCAACCAACGAGATTTAAGTAACAAGTGGATTTTGTACCCCTAAACACAGGAAATAGATGGCTGAAAAGGAGAGATCCTCAGGTGGACGGAGCATGCACGTTGCTACTCTACAGTGACTGGTGGGAGTGAAATAATGTGTCTTCCACTGAGTAATGGGAGCGGAAAAAAACAAGCCACAAACAATTCTGTGCTGAACCATTTCCCAGGCCGTGTTTAAAAAGCCTTCATCTTGTCCTGGACGAGATTCTGTCACCTAAGATTGCATCAGCCAGAACAGAAACACAAGGAGACCTTCCTTCTCAGACACAAGGAGAAAGAATGGAGACAAATGGTTCAGTTTACCTCCCGGGTAAATCTCGCAGCATCTTTGTCTCTCAGCAACTTTCTCTTGTTCTGTCATTCAGGAGGATTAAATACTCTCTCCAACAAAAGAGGAGAAAACACAGGAATATAAATTAGAATCATTTGCACATACTCCTTCCCGTTTGTCTTCCCTCAGAGAGGGTAACCAGTCCCTGAAAACAGGTTTTTCATACCCATCTCGGAGTGCACAAATACACACACACTATTTATTATCTTCACACTGCATTATATAGTGTATGAACTATAAGATTTATACGATTACCAATGGATATTAGCCATTTGCTTGAGAATCCCCCATGGACAATCAATATCTATTTGCCGTTGCCAGAAACAACACTGGAGGAGAGTGAGAGCAGAGGAAAAGGAGACAGGCTACACCTCCATCACTCGGCCGGATTGTTGCCATTGTTATCAATGTTCTACAGAGGCTGCAACATATTGATGACCGACTGATGGTTGATGCTTAGTCTTTCTGAATGGAGACTAATGACTGTTTTGTCAAAATTACACTATATTGGCCAGGAAATACGATGATTTGCTAAAGTAAACAAATAACTTTTACCATCATTATCTTGCCAAGTTTACTTTAGAGAGATGGCAATGTTGCAATGAGTTGTAATGTTTGTCAGATCTTAGCTAGCTTTTGTTGAAAACAAAATCTTGTCCGACAACTTTTTGTTGCCTTCTTTTAAAAAGTCACTAAGACACAGTACTGTAATTTAGACAACATCTTCATCAGCACCTGTTGAGACTGTAATGAGTAGAATGCTCAGATGGGCATCAGTCCTAAAACTAAGATTATTGTGACTAAACAAGCAACCCATGAATATCATCACCTCTTTTTCCATTTAAATGCTTTTCATCCTATTATTGTTTCCATATAAAATAGTTGCTGATGGTTAATTTGCCATGGTCCTTAGGGGTTTTAATAACCCACTTGTGTGCGTACACACACACACACGGCTAACAGAGGTTGACACTGTCTAAGATCACATGCTTCTGTTGCCTAAAGACAGATTTTGACACCTTTTTGGATTATCTTCATCATCAATACAGCATGTCCTTTATATCAGGTTTATATGTGGGGCGCGGGGATCTTTTATCTTTATGCATTTTTAAATGGAACTTAGTCCGGATTTCAACGTACTCTTGAAAGTTGTAATAGTAGAATGCACAAGGTGCCATTTCAAAATTTGGGAGTGCATAATCAGTTTCCCTCTGGTCATGTGAGTCATTGCATACCTTGGGGAGCTATTTATAACCTGTCAGAAATGCCCAGATCAACTAGCCCATGCCAGCTAACATTTTTTAGCCCATAAATTTTGTTGTATTGTTTGAGTCACTCAAATATCACATGAATTAACATTAGACATGGCAAAATGCATAGAATTGGAAATAGATTTGCGTTAAAACTGCAAAATGTTCTCTGCACCCCATGACAAAATGTATAGAAGTGCAGGAAATGAGCTTTAACCCTACAAAATCTTCTCTCCACCAACAAGAACGGTGTGAACAGTCATGAGCAGTGCTTGTCCTGGGGTGGGTGGGCAGGCAATGTTCCCCAATGCTGGAAGCGAGGCATGAGTGAAAAAGTTAGGAAAACTCTGCTCTGTCATTTTCTGGCTGCTTACATTCTCTCTGACTGCTTCTGTATATCCCAGTCTGGGATTGAGTCCATAACTATAGTTTGGTTGTTACTCATCTCCATGGAGCAAACAAAGCAGATCCTAACTCAATCCCTGATCTTAATCTTTCCAGCTATATACCCCCTAGCCAAACTCTGTCACATATCACCCATAATCAGCTCTGCACAATCTTTCTGGCCTTTGTGAAACCCCCAGAAACAAAACAAAACAAAAATGCCATGTATCCTAAAAATGAAAAGCCTGCCAACTGGCTCTCACAGAGATGGAGATGAACTTAGAGCCTTGGGGGGATTCCCTCTCGACATTGTGAGCTGAGGCAATTGATCTATTTAAGACCGCATTACCCATGCTGCAAAGCAGAGCGAGATTTGTGGCATTTTCATTACGTTCCAAATTTTTCACCTCTTAATTAGATCCAGTTTCGCCTGTGGGGAAGCACTGTCAGTTTCTGCACCCATTATTTTCTTCCTCTGAGCACCCCAAATATGAGTATTTCAAGGGTGAACCTGCCTTGAATACTGCATAAACTCAAAAAAATATATAAGTGCCATATCACTGTTGTTTACTCTTCTTTGGAAGTCAGATTATATAGTAACACTATTTAGACAGTATATTGACACTAAGAACAAAGCAAGATTGATCTGGACAGCTGTAACACACATAGCTTTTTCTTGCATCAACGAAGGCCAGGTTTTTTTAAAGTCGGTGTCGATGCTCTATATCTCTAGGCCAGTTGCTTGTGGACATCCAGAAATATTTGCCGATATATCTCCATTAAAATGGAACAACACAAAGAAGAGCCCCGCTCTACTATACTTATTCAAAGGTGCGAGCTGCTTGGCCAAATCTACAACACACAGATCCATCTTTCATTCTGGACAAGTGTGCGGCTTCAAAGAAGACCCGAGTGTGACATCAAAGTTCCCTTCATCTCCTTGAGGTTCGTCTCCCTTCATCCGGCCTGTGCAAAAGTGAGTGTTTTAGTCTACAGACCTACAATCTTCCTCTCCTTGCTACATCTTGCTACATGTGGCTAATGAAGGTGCTTTTGTGCTTCACTAAAGGATACGATGTTCAATTAAAGATTCTTTAAAAAAAACTCTCTCCCGTTCTGATACATTGTTGACTCGCAGAGATCACACCATTTTTAGAAACCATGAATTACAAAATCTGATTGGACAGTAGTATCCTATACCCTGTCTTTGTCGAATAAAGAATAGAGTTTGGAAGAAAAACTTAATGTTTGTGCTTTTGTTTTGAATCTGTGATCTGGTGGTGAAGGAAAATATTGCTGTGTCAATAATACTAGTAAAATGTTAATTGATGGTATTTGATTAATAAAACGTGACACCAATCACTGCTTTTGAAACAAAGCATAGAATATATTTTAGTATCTAACCTTATTGTTGGAATTCACTCATTTACTAATCTGATAGTAAAACAATAAGGCATTGAGTAACACAACAATGGACCGTTATCTTAAGTTATAGGTAGGGTTGCAAAAAGTCGGAAACAAATTGTATTTGCTTGTTTTTTTTTACTACTCCTTTTATTCTAATCTGTATAGGAAAATGCCACAGGCACTATCTGATGTGTGGAGACATTTCACTGCAGCTAATGTAGAAGGAAAAGCTGTGTACATTTGCAAATACTGTGCCATATGTGACGAATGCAACAAAGATACAGAATCATCTGGCCAAGTGCATGAAGTTCCATCAGCGCTCAAAATAAGCAACCTCTGACAAAAGTCCCTCTACTAGGTGAAAATTATGAATCAGACACCTTATCAATATCAACAGCTCACGGTCCTCCTGGAATCAGAAGTTTTTTTTGACTCAATGGAGGAATGTAGTCAGAAATGCTGATGAATGCGAGAATGATTTTCATAAGTAATTTTATGCTCACTCAGTGGCCATGCCCAAGTGAACAGAATTGGGATGAAACACGCCCTTCTCTTCCCCAGTATAAAGCCCCCGTGACTCAATTCACATCAGACTGAGCAAACCCCAGCGTGAGCTATGGGTTGCGAATGGTTAAGACCCCTACAAATGTTAAGACTAGAAAACCATCCCACTTGAAGCATTGGCAACACAGCTGGAAATAGTTCAACTCTGAGTCTATTGATTCACAACAGAATAAGTGAGAAATTCTAGATTACACAAATTACTAGACAGCAGCTAGAAATTACATAAACCTAGGATGAGAATACCGACAACCTCCAAAGCATCTATTCAATGAGAACATTTCTGAATGGTACTCTGAAGTTTCCATTCTAACTGCCTACAACAACAAAATACTTTGATCTTTGTGGAAACGCAACCAGAGAGACTCTGATGAACCCTACAGGATGATCATGGATTCCAACAGAGAAGACAACAATGACATACGGGAGTAAATATAAATCACAATTTATTTTAGAATGAGCGGCCGTTCAAGGGCAAAGGATTAGCATTTCAATTAATATAATTATAGAATGTGTGTAATGAATCCATGTTGTCTTTCCCGCTCTTTCTCAGTCCACACCCCCTTCCCTTTGTCTACCAAGCCGTCATATCAGCTTAGCCCACTAGGGACTTTTTCATCATTGTTCGTAACCAATATCTACTGTTTGTTTTTACATTTTTCTGTGTTATTTAGTTAGTTAGTAAATAATTAAGACAATTTGTTTGTTACTGATTCATAATTTATGAGGGTTTATGCAGATAACGAATAATTTTATGACATTCAGATAAGACTCATTGAAGGTAACAATTAATAATGATTAACAATTGACTGCTATTGATATAAAAGATCTTTAAGAGAGTGGATTCAATCAGTATTCTACGAGAGCACAGACACAAGGGAGAACAGACTCACCGGTCTCTACATTGCAGATGAGCTGAAGGAAGACGTCAATGACCTTGGACCACAGAAGGTATTTGCACTGGTGACAGACAATGCTGCGAACATGAAGGCTGCTTGTTCTAAAGTGGAGGAGTCCTACCCTCACATCACAACCACTGGCTGTGCTGCTCATGCATTGAATCTGCTTCTCAAGGACATCATGGCACTGAAAACAATGGATACACTCTACAAGAGAGCCAAGGAAATGGTTAGGTATGTGAAGGGTCATCAAGTTACAGCAGCAATCTACCTCACCAAGCAAAGTGAGAAGAATAAGAGCACCACATTGAAGCTGCCCAGCAACACCCATTGGGGTGGTGTTGTCATCATGTTTGAGTCTCCTGGAGGGGAAGGAGTCTCTCCAAGAAATGGCTATATCACAGTCTCTGCTTGCAGATGTAAGAGAAGAAATCCGTACTGCCCTGCCGACTTCACTGTTGCTCCAAGCAGAGGAAACTGCAGTTCTGAAATACGTCAAAAAGCGTGAAGACTTCTACCTGAAGCCCATACATACCGCAGCGTACATGATGGACCCCAAGTATGCTGGCAAGAGCATCCTGTCTGGTGCAGAGATCAACAAGACCTATGGTGTCATCACTACCGTGTCTCGCCACCTTGGCCTGGATGAGGGCAAGGTTCTTGGCAGTCTGGCAAAGTACACTTCCATGCAAGGGCTTTGGGATGGAGATGCAATATGCACTCATCAGCCACCTGGTGGAAGGGACTTTGTGGATCTGAGGCTATTTCCCCTGTTGCCTCCATCATCCTCCAAATTCCACCAACATTAGCCGCCTCAGAGCGCAACTGGTCCTTGTTTGGGAACACACACACCAAAGCATACAACAGGCTGACCAATACAAGGGTTGAATAATTGGTGGCTATCCAGGCAAATTTGAGGCTTTCTGAGCCTGACAACGAGCCATCCTCAACAAGGTTGTAAAATCACAGAGAAGATGAGGCCTCAGAGTCTGATGTTCAAGAGGTGGACTGAGGAGGTCCAGGGAGAAGACATGGAAGCCTGAGAGGAAGACAACCAAAGCTAGTTAGTTTAGATTAGTTTCTAGACTATCATTTTACAGATGTATGTTAAACTTTTTGGGGAGGTGCGATGGATCATTGGGTATCATTCAATATTCCCTTTCATTTGTTGTTCAGGGAAATCATCCCATGTGAAGAGTCAACTCATTTAATTTAAGTTCAATTCGTAACTAAATTGTTTTTTTATTTCTATTGGAAGGATTTAATCATTTGCAATTATGTCTACTTATGATAAGGTAAAAGGTTTGTTTCCATCTCCATATGATATGCTATATATATCTAATGCAAAAAACATCTACATATCAATTTGCATATATTTCCATTAATTCCCATATATTCCCGTTAATGCCCATATATTTTCATTAATTCACGCGGAAAGTTTCCACCTCGGAAAATTCCCCAAAATGTGCAACCGTAGTTACAGATAATTAAAACCTAATCTAATTTCAAGGCCTTTTCACCAGAGTGATGCCATGTATTATGGAAAGAAGAATGCACATCAGTGGAGGCTGGTGACTTGAAAAATTGAGGAGGATGGGAGAGCCATGTTATAGGCGCGGAACACACTGAGACCACAAAGTGTGTTTCAAACGTCAAAGACAAATTATTTTAACCTAAAGCATTTAATAAAGACATTTATAGTACAATATTAATCCTTATCCCAGGCTGCTGTTCCCACATGATTCAAGAGGGCCACCTTTGTTCCTGTTCCTAAGAAAGCTAAGGTAACTGAGCGAAATGACTATAGCACTCACCTCCGTCATCACGAAGTGCTTTGAGAGACTAGTCAAGGTTCATATTACCTCCACCCTACCTGACACCCTTGACCCACTCCAATTTGCTTACCGCCCCAATAGGTCCACAGACGACGCAATCACACTGCACGCTGTCCTAACCCATCTGGACAAAAAGAATACCTACAGTGGGGAAAACAAATATTTGATACACTGATGATTTTGCAGGTTTTCCTACTTACAAAGCATGTAGAGGTCTGTCATTTTGATCATTGGTACATTTCAACTGTGAAAGACAGAATCTAAAACGAAAATCACATTGTATGATTTTTAAGTAATTAATTTGCATTTTATTGCATGACATAAGTATTTGATCACCTACCAACCAGTAAGAATTCCAGCTCTCACAGACCTGTTAGTGTTTCTTTAAGAAGCACTCCTGTTCTCCAATTCATTACATGTATTAACTGCACCTGTTTGAACTCGTTACCTGTATAAAAGACACCTGTCCACACACTCAATCAAACAGACTCCAACCTCTCCAAAATGGCCAATCATAGAGCTGTGTAAGGACATCAGGGATAAAATTGTAGACCTGCACAAGGCTGGGATGGGCTACAGGACAATAGGCAAGCAGCTTGGTGAGAATGCAACAACTGTTGGCGCAATTAATAGAAAATGGAAGAAGTTCAAGATGACGGTCAATCACCCTCAGTCTGGGGCTCCATGCAAGATCTCACGTTGTGGGGCATCAATAATCATGAGGAAGGTGAGGGATCAGCCCAGAACTTCACGGCAGGACCTGGTCAATGACCTAAAGAGAGCTGGGACCACAGTTTCAAAGAAAACCATTAGTAACACACTACACCGTCATGGATTAAAATCCTGCAGCGCACGCAAGGTCCCCCTGCTCAAGCCAGCGCATGTCCAGGCCCGTCTGAAGTTTGCAAATTACCATCTGGATGATCCAGAGGAGGAATGGGAAAAGGTCATGTGGTCTGATGAGACAAAAATATAGCTTTTTGGTCTAAACTCCACTCGCCGTGTTTGGAGGAAGAAGAAGGATGAGTACAACCCCAAGAACACCATCCCAAATGTGAAGCATGGAGGTGGAAACATCATTATTTGGGGATGCTTTTCTGCAAAGGGGACAGGACGACTGCAACATATTGAGGAGAGGATGGATGGGGCCATGTATCGTGAGATCTTGGCCAACAACCTCCTTCCCTCAGTAAGAGCATTGAAGATGGGTCATGACTGGGTCTCCCAGCATGACAACAACCCAAAACACACAGCCAGGGCAACTAAGGAGTGGCTCCGTAAGAAGCATCTCACGGCCCGGAGTGGCCTAGCCAGTCTCCAGACCTGAACCCAATAGAAAATCTTTGGAGGGAGCTGAAAGTCCGTATTGCCCAGCGACAGCCCCGAAACCTGAAGGATCTGGAAAAGGTCTGTATGGGCGAGTGGGCCAAAATCCCTGCTGCAGTGTGTGCAAAACTGGTCAAGAACTACAGGAAACGTATGATCTCTGTAATTGCAAACAAAGGTTTCTGTACCAGATATTAATATTAAGTGCTTTTCTAATGTATCAAATACTTATGTCATGCAATAAAATGCAAATTAATTACTTAAAAATTATACAACGTAATTTTCTGGATTGTTGTTTTAGATTCCGTCTCTCACAGTTGAAGTGTACCTATGATAAAAAATTTGCAAAATCGGCAGTGTATTAAATACTTGTTCTCCCCACTGTATGTAAGAATGCTGTTCATCGACTACAGCTCAGCATTTCACACCATAGTACCCTCCAAGCTCGTCATTAAGCTTGTGATACTGGGTCTCGACCTCGCCATGTGCAACTGGGTCCTGGACTTCCTGACGGGACGTCCGCAGGTGGTGAGGGTAGGAAACAACATCTCCACCCTGCTGATCTTCAACACTGGGACCCCACAAGGGTGCGTTCTCAGCCCTCTCCTGTACTCCCTGGCCATGCACGCCTCCAACTCAATCATCAAGTTTGCAGACGACACTACTACAGGGTGTGGGCCCTCAGAGTGTGGTGTCAGGAAATAACCTCACACTCAACGTCAACAAAACAAAGGAGAGGGAGCACCCCCCTATCCACATCTATGGGACAGTAGTGGAGAAGGTGGAAAGTTTATTATGTTCCTTGGCATACACATCACGGACAAACTGAAATGGTCCACCCACACAGACAGCGTGGTGAAGAAGGCGCAGCAGCGCCTCTTCAACCTCAGGAGGCTGAAGAAAATCGGCTTGTCACCAAAAACACTCAAACTTTTACAGATGCACAATCGAGAGCATCCTGTCGGTCTGTATCACGGCCTGGTACGGAAACTGCTCTACCCACAACCGAAAGGCTCTCCAGAAGGTAATGAGGTCTGCACAATGCATCACCGGAGGCAAACTACTTGCTCTCCACGACACCTACACCGATGTCACAGGAAGGCCAAAAAGATCATCAAGGACAACAACCACCCAAGCCACTCCATGTTCACCCCTCTATCATCCAGAAGGTGAGGTATGTACAGGTGCATCAAAGCTGGGACCGAGAGACTGAAAAAAAGCTTCTATCTCAAGGACATCAGACTGTTAAAACTTGTTTGGGCTAGGGGGCAGTATTTTCACACCCGGTGAAAAGCGTGCCCAAAGTAAACTGCCTGTTACCCAGGCCCAGAAGTTAGGATAGGCATAGATTTGGATAGAAAACACTCTAAAGTTTCATTTTAAAATAATGTCTGTTTGTATAACAGAACTGATATGGCAGGAGAAACCCCGAGGACAAACCATCCAAAAAAACAAACAATTTCAACCTAACACTGTTTCCAATGGCTTTCATCTTTATTATGAGGTGAAGTCCTCCCAGATTGCAGTTCCTAGGGCTTCCACTAGATTTAAACAGTCTTTAGAAAGAGTTTCAGGCTGGTTTTTGGAAAAATTAGCTTGAAATTGTAGTTTTTATAAGTGGGTCCCATTTTGGCTGTAGTGTTTCCATGCACATGTATGAAAGCGCGTTCTTTGTTTTTTATCCCCGGTTATGAACATACTATTCTCCGTCTTAAATTGTATCGTTTATTTACATATTAGGGTTCCCTAAGGTTTGATTAAAAACGTTATTTGACTTGTTTGGATAAGTTTATTGGTAACATTTGGGATTTATTTTGTATGCATTTTGCTGGAGGGAAACCGTTGGATTATTGAATGAAGTGCTCCAGCTAAACTGAGTTTTTATGGATGTAAAGATGGACTTTATCGAACAAAAGGACCATTTGTGATGTAACTGGGACCTTTTGTGCCAACAGAAGAAGATCTTAAATGGTAAGACATTTATTATATCGCTATTTTTGACTTACTTGTCACACCTGCCTGGTTGAAAAATGTTTTTCATGCTTTTGTATGCAGGGCGCTGGCCTCAGATAATCGCATGGTGTGCTTTCGCCGTAAAGCCTTTTTGAAATCTGACAAAGCGGCAGGATTAACAAGAAGTTAGGCTTTATTTTGATGTATTACACTTGTATTTTCATAAATGTTAAATATTTATAATTCTGTAGTTTGAATTTCGCGCTCTGCAATTTCACCGTATGTTGTCAAGGTGTCCCGCGAGCGGCACATCTAGCCGTAACAGGTTTTAAACAGTCATCACTAACATTGAGTGGCTGCTACCAACATACTGACTTAATCTCTAGCCACTTTAACTTCTTGAAACTCCCCATCCCGGATCCGGGTTTGTGACTAAAGCCTCAGGCTCATTAGCATAACGCAACGTTAACGATTTCTGAAAATCGCAAATAAAATGAAAATAATGCATCTGCTCTCAAGCTTAGCCTTTTCCTAACAACACTGTCATCTCAGATTTTCAAAATATGCTTTTGAACCATAGAAATTGACTAATTTGTGTAAGAGTATGCAAAGCTAGCATAGCATTTTGAGTAGCATTTAGCACGCAACATTTTCACAAAAACTAGATAACCAAATAAATAAAATCATTTACCTTTTTATGAGCTTCTGATGTTTTCAATGAGTAGACTCTCAGTTACATACCAAATGCGCAGTTTTTCCTGAAAGTGTCTGTGTGTAGGAGAAATCGTTCCGTTTTCTACATTGCGTCTGGCTACCGAAACGAACCGAAAATTCAGTCACCTACAACGTAAAACTTTTTCCGGATTAACTACATAATATCGACCGAAACATGGCAAACGTTGTTTGGAATCAATCCTCAAGGTGTTTTTTCACATATCTCTTCATTGATATGCAGTTCGTGGAAGCTTGCTTTCCTCTCTGTATCGCATGGAAAAATACTGGCAGGTGACTTTTGCGCACCAATTTCGGCGCAGGACACCGGGCGGACACCTGGTAAATGTGGTCTCTTATGGTCAATCTTCCAATGATCTGCCTACAAATACGTCACAATGCTGCAGACACCTTGAGGAAACGACAGAAAGGGCAGGCTCATTCCTCTCGCATTCACAGCCATATAAGGAGACAATGGAAAACAGAGCCTCAAAAATCCTTGTCATTTCCTGGATGCCATCTCATCTTGGTTTTGCCTGAAGCTCACGTTCTAGGGCACGCACAGAGAATATCTTGGTATTTCTGGACACGTCAGAGTGTTTTCTTTCGAATGATATCAATTATATGCATAGTCGAGCATCTTTTTGTGACAAAATATCTTGTTTAAAACGGGAACGTTTTTCATCCAAAAATGAAATAGCGCCCCCAAAAATGTAAGAGGTTAATAATAAAAAAATTGATGTAATAAATGTATCACTATTCACTTTAAACTATGCCACTTTATATAATGTTTACATCCCCTACACTACTCATCTCATATGTATGTACTGTACTCTATACCATCTGCATCTTGCCTATGCCGTTCAGCCATTGCTTATCCATATGTATTTTTTATTTTTTTATCCATTCCTTTACACTTGTGTGTATAAGGTAGTTGTTGTGAAATTGTTAGATTACTTGTTAGATATTACGGCATGATTGTAACTAGAAGCACAAGCATTTCGCTACACTCACATTAACATCTGCTCACCATGTGTATGTGACAAATAACATTTGATTTGATTATGTGGAATGGGCTTCTTACAGTGCTGGAAAGGGATCACGGCAGTGATTGAGGCATGAGAGGCTTAACCAGTGCAGGGCAGAATTTTACTGGGAAGACAAAAACAATAATATAAGATACTACACAGTTATACAAAAGAGCTAATAATTAATTAGTTGAGCCTCCCGGGTGGCGCAGTGGTCTAAGGCCGTGCCACCAGAGATTCTGGGTTTGAGCCCAGGCTCTGTCACAGCCGGCCGTGACCGGGAGACCCATGGGGCGACGCACGATTGGCCCAGCGTCTTCCGGGTTAGGGAGCGTTTGGCCGGCAGGGATATCCTTGTCTCCTTGCGCACTAGCGACTCCTGTGGCGGGCCGGGCGCAGTGCACGCTGACCAGGTCGCCAGGTGTACGGTGTTTCCTCTGACACATTGGTGTGGCTGGCTTCCGGGTTGGATGTGCATTGTGTCAAGAAGCAGTGCGGCTAGGTTGGGTTGTGTTTTGGAGGACGCATGGCTCTCGACCTTCGCCTCTCCCGGGTCCATACGGGAGTTGCAGCGATGAGACAAGACTGTAACTACTACCAATTGGACACCATGAAATTGGGGTGAAGAAAGGGATAAAAATATATAAATGTCCAAGCAAGGGGTAAAATGGTCCTCGCCTTTCTCCTCTGAGTAGCCTCCAATAACTGCTGTAGCACATTTATCTTTCACAAAGATGGAACTGTGAGACTCTAATTCATGGCCCTGAATGGACAATCAATGTAATTGAAAATCGAATCATATTTTATTGGTAACATACACGCAATTAGCAGATGTTATTGCGGGTGTAGCGAAGTGCTTGTGCTTCTAGCTGCAACAGTGCAGTACTATCTAACAAATTACACAACATATACCCAATACACACAAATCAAAGTCAGAATGAATTAAGACTATATCCAGTTGAAATCAGAAGTTTACATACACTTAGGTCATTAAAACTCGTTTTTCAACCACTCCACAAATTTCTTGTTAACAAAACTATAGTTTTGGCAAGTCGTTTACAACATCTACTTTCTGCATGACACAAGTATTTTTTTCCAAAAACTGTTTACAGACAGATTACTTCACTTATAATTCATTGTATCACAATTCCAGATGGTCAGTCGTTTATATACACTAAATTGACTGTGCCTTTAAACAGCTTGGAAAATTCCAGAAAATGATGTCATGGCTTTAGAAGCTTCCGATAGGCTAATTGACATCATTTGCGTTAATTGGATGTATTTTAAGGCCTACCTTCAAACACAGTGCCTCTTTGCTTAACATCATGGGAAAATGATATTTTTCCAAGACCTCAGGAAAAATATTGTAGACCTCCACAAGTCTGGTTCATCCTTGGGAGCAATTTGAAAAACACCTGAAGGTACCACGTTAATCTGTAGAAACAATAGTACGCAAGTATAAACACCATGGGACCATGCAGCCGTCATACCACTCAGGAAGGAGACGCATTCTGTCTCCTAGAGGAAAGTACTTTGGTGCGAAAAGTGCAAATCAATCCCAGAACAACAGCAAAGGACCTTGTGAATATGCTGGAGGAAACAGGCACAGAAGTATCTATATCCACAGTAAAACGAGTCCTAAATCGACATAACCTGAAAGGCCGCTCAGCAAGGAAGAAGCCACTGCTCCAAAACTACCATAAAAAGCCAGACTACGGTTTGCAACTGCACATGGGGACAACGATCATACTTTTTGGAGAAATGTCCTCTGGTCTGATGAAACAAAAATAGAACTGTTTGGCCATAATGACCATTGTTAAATTTGGAGTGAAAAGGGGGAGGAGGCTTGCAAGCCAAAGAACACCATCCCAAACGTGAAGCACGGGGGTGGCAGCATCATGTTGTGGGGGTGCTTTTCTGCAGGAGGGACTGGTGCACTTCGCAAAATAGATGGCATCATGAGGAGGAAAATTAAGTGTAAATATTGAAGCAACATCTCAAGACATCAGTTAAATCTTGGTCTCAAATGGCTCTTCCAAATGGACAATTACCCCAAGCATGCTTCCAAAGTTGTGGAAAACTGGCTCAAGGACAACAAAGTCAAGGTATTGGAGTGGCCATCCGAAAGCCCTGACATCAATCCTATAGAAAATTTGTGGTCAGAACGGAAAAAGCTTGTGCGAGCAAGGAGGCCAACAAACCTGATTCAATTACACCAGCTCTGTCAGGGGGAATGAATCACCTAGCTTATTGTGGGAAGCTTGTGAATGGCTACCCGAAACGTTTGACCCAAGTTAAACAATTTAAGGGCAATGCTACCAAATACTAATTGAGTGTATGTAAACTTCTGTCCCACTGGGAATGTGATGAAAGAAATACAAGCTGAAATAAATATCTCTCTACTATTATTCTGACATTTCACATTCTTAAAATAAAGTTGTGATCCTAACTGACCTAAGACAGGACATTTTACCTTGGATTAAATGTCAGGAATTGTGAAAAACTGAGTTTAAATGTATTTGGAATGTGAATGTAAACTTCCAACTTCAACTGTACTGTAACGGCTTTCTTCTACCTCCTTCTCTGACGAAGAGGTGGAAAAAGGATCGGACCAAAATGCAACGTGGTTCGTTCGAGACATCTTTAATTATGACGAAACACGAACAATACAAACCAACAAATGTCGAAAACCGAAACAGCCCTGACTGGTGCAACAAACACAGAGACAGGGACAATCACCCACAAACACACAGTGAAACCCAGGCTACCTAAATAGGGTTCCCAATCAGAGACAACGATAATCACCTGACTCTGAGTGCTGTGCACTTGTTTGCTGCTTTTCCTTCACTTTGCAGTCTGACTCATCCCAAACCATCTCAATTTGGTTGAGGTCAGGTGATTGTGGAGGCCAGGTCATGCAGCACTCCATCGCTCTCCATCTTGGTAAAATAGCCCATAAACAGCCTGGAGGTTTGTTGGGTCATTGTCCTGTTGAAAAACAAATGATAGTCCCGTTAATCCCAAACCAGATGGGATCGCGTAATGCTGTGCCTTGAATTCTACATACATCACACAGTGTCATCAGCAAAGCACCCCCCCCCCAATCACATCCTCCTCCTCCTCCATGCTTAACGGTGGGAAATATACATGCGGAGATCATCCGTTCACCCACACCGCATCTCAAAGAGACATGGTGGTTGGACTGGAGTTAGTCCACCGGTCTAATGTCCATTGCTTGTGTTTCCTGGCCCAAGCAAGTTTCTTATTCTTATTGGTGTTCTTTAGTAGTGGTTTCTTTGCAGCAATTCGGCCATGAAGGCCTGATTCACACAGTCTCCTCTGAACAGTTGATGTTGAGATGTGTCTGTTACTTGAACTCAGTGAAGCATTTATTTGCGATGCAATTTCTGAGGCTCTAATGAACTCTAATGAACTTATCCTCTGCAGCAGGGGTAACTCTTGGTCTTCCATTCCTGTGGCGGTCCTCGTGAGAGCCAGTTTCATCATAGTGCTTGATGGTTTTTGCGAGTGTACTTGAAGAAACTTTCAAAGTTCTTGAAATGTTCCGTATTGACTGACCTTCATGTCTTACAGTAGTGATGGACTCGTTTCTTACCATAGTATGGACTTGGGGCTATCTTCAGATTGTATAGTGTAGTTTTTCCAAAGTGTGCTCATCAGGAAAAGTAGGCTTTTGTCACACGTGAATGAGGGCGCGCTCTTCGTTATTTTCCTTTTCCTTTGAACACTATTCTTTCAGTCTGAAATAGTGTCATTTATTTACATATTAGGGTACCGGAGGATTGATTAGAAACATTGTTTGACTTTGTTATGAACTTGAGTGAAGACCCAAAAGCGGTTTTAACAGAAAACAGAGTTCTTTAATGAAAATACAGGAATGGCATAAATCCTCTTCCAACGTTGTCAGCGGAACAAAAAGAACGTTAGTATAGTGCAGGATGCTCCTGCCAGGCAGACTCCGACAGGACAGGACAAGGTGGAAGCAAACGAGACGACAGCTTGCTTCTGGCATCAAAAAACACAAACAAGAATCAGACACTGAAAGTAGCAGGAACAGAGAAAGAAATAGAGACCTAATCAGAGGGGGAAGAGAGAACAGGTGTGAAAGAGTGAATGAGCTAGTTAGAGGAGATGTAGAACAGCTGAAGAATGAGAGACAGAGAAGGTAACCTAAAAAGACCAGCAGAGAGAGAGAATGAAGAGAAAGGACAGGAACAGACATAACAAGACATGACAGTACCCCCCACTCACCGAGCGCCTCCTGGCGCACTCGAGGAGGAAACCTGGCGGCAACGGAGGAAATCATCGATCAGCGAACGGTCCAGCACGTCCCGAGAGGGAACCCAACTCCTCTCCTCAGGACCGTACCCCTCCCAATCCACTAGGTACTGATGACCACGGCCCCGAGGGCGCATGTCCAAAATCTTACGAACCCTGTAGATGGGTGCGCCTCGACAAGGATGGGGGGGGAGGGACGAGCGGGGGCGCGAAGAACGGGCTTAACACAGGAGACATGGAAGACCGGGTGAACGCGACGAAGATAGCGCGGGAGAAGAAGTCGCACTGCGACAGGATTAATGACCTGGGAAATACGGAACGGACCAATGAACCGCGGGGCCAACTTGCGAGAAGCTGTCTTAAGGGGAAGGTTCTGAGTGGAGAGCCATACTCTCTGACCGCAACAATATCTAGGACTCTTGGTCCTACGCTTATTAGCGGCCCTCACAGTCTGCGCCCTATTACGGCAAAGTGCCGACCTGACCCCCTTCCAGGTGCGCTCGCAACGCTGGACAAAAGCCTGAGCGGAGGGGACGCAGGACTCGGCGAGCTGAGATGAGAACAGCGGAGGCTGGTACCCGAGGCTACACTGAAAAGGGGATAGACCGGTAGCAGACGAGGGAAGCGAGTTGTGGGCGTACTCTGCCCAGGGGAGCTGTTCTGACCAAGACGCAGGGTTACGAAAAGAAAGACTGCGTAAAATGCGACCAACAGTCTGATTGGCCCGTTCGGCTTGACCGTTAGACTGGGGATGAAAGCCGGACGAGAGACTGACGGAAGCCCCAATCAAACGGCAAAACTCCCTCCAAAATTGAGACGTGAACTGCGGGCCTCTGTCGGAAACGACGTCAGACGGAAGGCCATGAATTCGGAAAACATTCTCGATAATGATCTGAGCCGTCTCCTTAGCAGAAGGGAGCTTATCGAGAGGAATGAAATGAGCCGCCTTAGAGAATCTATCGACAACCGTAAGAATAACTGTCTTCCCCGCTGATGAAGGCAGTCCGGTGATAAAATCTAAAGCGATGTGAGACCACGGTCGAGAGGGAATGGGAAGCGGTCTGAGACGGCCGGCAGGAGGAGAGTTCCCAGATTTAGTCTGCGCGCAGACCGAACAAGCGGCGACAAATCGACGCGCGTCACGTTCCCGAGTGGGCCACCAGAAACGCTGGCGAATGGAAGCGAGCGTACCCCGAACGCCGGGGTGGCCGGCTAACTTGGCAGAGTGGGCCCACTGAAGAACGGCCGGACGAGTAGGAACGGGAACGAACAGAAGGTTCCTAGGACAAGCTCGCGGCGACGGAGTGTGAGCGAGTGCTTGCTTTACCTGCCTCTCAATTCCCCAGACAGTCAACCCGACAACACGCCCCTCAGGGAGAATCCCATCGGGGTCGGTGGAGACCTCAGAAGAACTGAAGAGACGAGATAAAGCATCAGGTTTGGTGTTTTTTGAGCCCGGACGATAAGAAATAACAAACTCGAAACGAGCGAAAAACAGAGCCCAACGAGCCTGACGCGCATTAAGTCGTTTGGCTGAACGGATGTACTCAAGGTTCCTATGGTCAGTCCAAACGACAAAAGGAACGGTCGCCCCCTCCAACCACTGTCGCCATTCGCCTAGGGCTAAGCGGATGGCGAGCAGTTCGCGATTACCAACATCATAGTTACGTTCTGACGGCGATAAGCGATGAGAGAAAAACGCGCAAGGATGGACCTTGCCGTCAGAGAGAGAGCGCTGAGAAAGAATGGCTCCCACGCCCACCTCTGACGCGTCAACCTCAACAACAAACTGTCTAGAGATGTCAGGTGTAACAAGAATAGGTGCGGATGTAAAACGATTCTTAAGAAGATCAAAAGCTCCCTGGGCGGAAACGGACCACTTAAAGCACGTCTTAACAGAAGTAAGGGCTGTGAGAGGAGCTGCCACCTGACCGAAATTACGGATGAAACGACGGTAGAAATTAGCGAAGCCCAGAAAGCGCTGCAACTCGACGCGTGACTTAGGAACGGGCCAATCAATGACAGCCTGGACCTTAGCGGGATCCATCTTAATGCCCTCAGCGGAAATAACGGAACCGAGAAAAGGGACAGAGGCGGCATGAAAAGTGCACTTCTCAGCCTTCACATAAAGACAGTTCTCCAAAAGGCGCTGGAGGACGCGTCGCACGTGCTGAACATGAATCGAGAGAGACGGTGAAAAAATCAGGATATCGTCCATGTAAACGAAAACAAAAATGTTCAGCATGTCTCTCAGGACGTCGTTAACTAGTGCCTGAAAGACAGCTGGAGCGTTAACGAGGCCGAAAGGAAGAACCCGGTATTCAAAGTGCCCTAACGGAGTGTTAAACGCCGTCTTCCACTCGTCCCCCTCCCTGATGCGCACGAGATGGTAGGCGTTACGAAGGTCCAATTTGGTGAAAAACCTGGCTCCCTGCAGGTTCCCGAAGGCTGAAGACATAAGAGGAAGCGGATAACGATTCTTAACTGTTATGTCATTCAGCCCTCGATAATCCACGCATGGGCGCAGGGACCCGTCCTTCTTCTGAACAAAAAAAAACCCCGCTCCGGCGGGGGAGGAGGAGGAGACTATGGTACCGGCGTCGAGCGAAACCGACAAATAATCCTCGAGAGCCTTACGTTCGGGAGCCGACAGAGAGTATAATCTACCCCGGGGGAGTAGTTCCCGGAAGGAGATCAATACTACAGTCATACGACCGGTGTGGAGGGAGAGAAGTGGCCTTGGAACGACTGAACACCGTGCGCAGATCGTGATACTCCTCCGGCACCCCTGTCAAATCGCCAGGCTCCTCCTGTGAAGAAGAGACAGAGGAAACAGGAGGGATAGCAGACATTAAACAGGTTACATGACAAGAAACATTCCAGGATAGGATAGTATTACTAGACCAATTAATAGAAGGGTTATGGCGCACTAGCCAGGGATGACCCAAAACAACAGGTGTAAAAGGTGAACGAAAAATTAAAAAAGAAATGGTTTCGCTATGATTACCAGAGACAGTGAGGGTTAAAGGCAGCGTCTCACGCTGAATCTTGGGGAGAGAACTACCATCTAAAGCGAACAAGGCCCTGGGCTCCCCTAACTGTCTGAGAGGAATGTCATGTTCCCGAGCCCAGGTCTCGTCCATAAAACAGCCCTCCGCCCCAGAGTCTATCAAGGCACTGCAGGAAGCAGATGAACCGGGCCAGCGGAGATGGACCGGAAAGGTAGTGCGTGATCCAGAAGGAGAGGCCTGAGTAGTTGCGCTCACCAGTAGCCCTCCTCTTACTGATGAGCTCTGGCTTTTACTGGACATGAGGTGACAAAATGACCAGCGGAGCCGCAGTAGAGACAGAGGCGATTGGTGATTCTCCGTTCCCGCTCCTTGGCCGAGATGCGAATACCCCCCAGCTGCATAGGCTCAGCATCCGAGCCGGCGGAGGAGGGTGGCAGTGATGCGGCAGGTGGCAGTGATGTGGAGAGGGGAGCAACGGAGAACGTGAGCTCCTTTCCACGAGCTCGGCGACGAAGATCAAACCGTCGCTCTATGTGAATAGCGAGAGCTATTAAGGAGTCCAGACTGGAAGGAACCTCCCGGGAGAGGATCTCATCCTTAACCTCGACGTGGAGACCCTCCAGAAAACGAGCGAGCAAAGCCGGCTCGTTCCAGTCACTAGAGGCAGCGAGAGTGCGAAACTCAACAGAATAATCCGTTATGGATCTATTCCCCTGACATAGGGAAGACAGGGCCCTGGAAGCCTCCTCGCCAAAAACAGAACGGTCAAAAACCCGTATCATCTCCTCCTTAAAGTCCTGATACTGGTTAATACACTCAGCCCTCGCCTCCCAGACTGCCGTGCCCCACTCACGCGCCCGTCCGGTAAGGAGAGAAATGACGTAGGCGATGCGGGCTGCGCTCCTGGAGTAAGTGTTGGGCTGGAGAGAGAACACCACATCACACTGAGTGAGGAATGAGCGGCACTCAGTGGGCTCCCCAGAGTAACACGGCGGGTTGTTGATCCTGGGCTCCGGAGACTCGGAAACCCTGGAAGTGGGCGGTGGATCGAGGTGGAGTTGGTGAACCTGTCTTGTGAGGTCGGAGACTTGGACGGCCAGGGTCTCAACGGCATGTTGAGCAGCAGACAATTCCTCCTCGTGTCTGCCTAGCATCGCTCCCTGGATCTCGACGGCGGAGTGAAAAGGGTCCGGAGCCGCTGGGTCCATTCTTGGTCTGATTCTTCTGTTATGAACTTGAGTGAAGACCCAAAAGCGGTTTTAACAGAAAACAGAGTTCTTTAATGAAAATACAGGAATGGCATAAATCCTCTTCCAACGTTGTCAGCGGAACAAAAAGAACGTTAGTATAGTGCAGGATGCTCCTGCCAGGCAGACTCCGACAGGACAGGACAAGGTGGAAGCAAACGAGACGACAGCTTGCTTCTGGCATCAAAAAACACAAACAAGAATCAGACACTGAAAGTAGCTGGAACAGAGAAAGAAATAGAGACCTAATCAGAGGGGGAAGAGAGAACAGGTGTGAAAGAGTGAATGAGCTAGTTAGAGGAGATGTAGAACAGCTGAAGAATGAGAGACAGAGAAGGTAACCTAAAAAGACCAGCAGAGAGAGAGAATGAAGAGAAAGGACAGGAACAGACATAACAAGACATGACAGACTTGTTTGGATGAAGTTTACTGGTAGCTTTTTGGATTCCATTGTATGCATGTTGAAGGAGTGGATTACTGAAATCAATGGCGTCAACTAAACAGACTTTTTGGATATAAAGAAGGACTTATTCGAACAAAACAAACATTCATTGTGAAGCTGGGACTCTTGGGATTGCAAACAGAGGAAGATCTTCAAAGGTAAGTGATTTATTTCACCGCTATTTGTGATTTTTGTGAAGCCTGTGCTGGTTGAAAAAGTATTTTGATGTGGGGCACTCTCCTCAGATAATCGCATGGTATGCTTTCACCGTAAAGCAAGACACCGTAAGACACTTGTATGTTCATTAATGTTTAATATTACGATTTTGCCATTTGAATTTGGTGCACTCCAATTTCACCGGATGTTGTTGAAGGGTGTCCCGCTAGCGGTTCGCGATCCCTAAGTTAACAGTCTGATGGCCTTGAGATAGAAGCTGTTTTTCAGTCTCTCGGTTCCAGCTTTGATGCACATGTACTGACCTCACCTTCTGGATGATAGCGGGGTGAACAGGCAGTGGCTTGGGTGGTTGATGTCCTTGATGATCTTTTTGGCCTTCCTGTGACATCTGGTGCTGTAGGTCCCCTTAAAGCTGTCAGACAGACACAGGATAGTTCTGTCAGAGGGCTTGGGTTATTATACTGGCTACTCCAAACAGTCTTAGGTTGCATAATTTACAACCATTTCACAATGGTCCCACTCAGCTCATTTTCTTGGATGTTTTCAAAAGCACTAAAATCCACGTAATAATACAGATAAGGCACTCTGCATTGTGCTAAAAGCCCTCATTTTCCTCACTGCAGGAAACCACTGTTTTGATCCCCAAACATAGGCAGTTGACATCCATTTATTAGTAACAGAAGTATTCAATCAGTTGCAACATTTTATAATTGTTTTAATGACCGATTTGTTCTTTACTTCTCCTATCCATCCCACAAACCGACATGATTCAGTGTAGCTGTTAAAAAAATGTGTTCATAGCTGATCATCACAAGTGTTCATACTTCTCTTATCGTCCAGGTGATAGGGGATATGTTAACTTTGTACCCTTGTACATTTGGGGTCCTGAACATTTTTTAGAAAGGGACCCACCTCAAAAACACCTTCTGCCAGCCTTGGCAGCCATTTTGCTATTCCGCTATAGCCAGATAATGCATTTTCCTTCATATCTGCTGAACCAAACATGATAACACAGAAAAGATGATGTCTACATCTATGTTTGATGGTCAAGGATTACAATGGTGATTCAACATAATAAACCGTTCAGATTATTATATACATGGTTAATATGGGTGAGCCATGGCAAAGAAAATAAATAGCTGTTTCTGACAATGTACACCATATTATGACCCTAAACTGCACAAGTGTCGCAGGTTTCACGTTTTTATGAAAAATAACGTGTAATATTTACATATCGCCTGGACTAATATATAGATTCCAGTAGACTAGACATATCTGTCCCACAAACTGACATTACATATTCAGTGTAGCTGTTTTTCTCTCACATCAAATGTTATGAGCCACCACCTGGCTGATGTGTTGTTGACTGCTAGCTCTCGGGAGGGCCTTATTTTCATGTCTTAGCATCAAAACGGTAGAAAGTTACCATTCTGGGACATTGAGTGCAAT
Organism: Oncorhynchus masou masou; assembly: GCF_036934945.1. Classification (NCBI taxonomy): domain Eukaryota; kingdom Metazoa; phylum Chordata; class Actinopteri; order Salmoniformes; family Salmonidae; genus Oncorhynchus; species Oncorhynchus masou. The sequence continues at coordinate 38,564,782 of NC_088216.1, read as the reverse complement.
GACATTGTTGCACCAGAACTTAAGCAATATCCTGGGGGGCATTGTGGAACTGTCAAAGGATACATGGCTTGAATACATAATATTACAATTCCTATAAATGTCCTGTGCATCACTGGTAAAATAGTTGTTGTCGTGACTTGACTTTAACATTAATCTGAAGACTGTTATTTATCGAATTACCTAAATATGTTTAATTCTTAACCGATTAAATGAATCATGTAACAATTAACTCATTAGGATCTGGGGCACCATGAGAGCGGTTCTTTACCTATCACATCTATAGACAGTCAACTTATTAACCATAACCTTGTATCATATCATCATTCTGAACAGTCGTAACCTTACTTAGGATTCAGTACTACACATATTGGTTTAATTATTTATTTACTCGCTAATTAAATGGTAGCACAGGATAAACATACACACTTAATATGTTAAAAACAGGTCCCTAGCGGAGTGGCTGCTTGTTACAAAAGAGATGGAGAGGGAGGGACAGAGACTTGGTACTTTCAGAAACTACTCTCACTTACAGGAACTATATACTATATACTCTTTTACTCAACGATTATAAGAGTCTTAGCACTGGATAAGGACCCATACAGAGTCACCTTTCATTGTTCCCTGAGCAATCTTAACAGAGTGTAAAATACTCCATAATTTCCATTTTTAACAGTTTCTCAAATACACAGGCACGTTAAGAGGCAAAGCAGGTTCTCCTAGGCATATATTTTTATTAATCTTATATTGGCCTTGCTTGGGTGTATGTGCCAAATAGGCTCCCTTATCAATGATGTGCCATATAAAAAGTTATCATTAATGAAATAAAGAACCTTTTATAAAGGTAGAACCACTGAAGGAGGAACCACTGAGGAACCACTGAAGTACAGTTGTTCCTCCTTCAAAAGTTGCGAGCTTGTACCGCGGGACTTAGAGGTACCCAGCATCACGGCTTCATTGCTCCAGACCACCACAAGGGGGAGTTAGAGCACTCATTATGCATTTGGATCCCCAGGTTTTATATGACCAATCATATCGAGTGGTTCCAATGACACATTTTGACACGAGCCACCCTTCTTCAACAAAGATAGCTGACAAAACATAACGATGGAACCAGATGTAAGTTGTTATAACGTCATAACGAGTTAAGCAAAAAATGTACAATTGAGAGGAATGTTAATGTAGAGACAAACAATCTTTTTGTCATAAAGTTAATTTACGAAAATTGCTATTTAGCAAGTTATCTGACTAGCTAAAATTAGCCAGCTAACTAGTGTTAGGAGAATGAATTTGGAATTTGTGTTGTTTAATGTTTTAGGGACTGAGAACCAGTCTGTCGTCTTGTGAAACAGTGGATGTAAAGAATCTAGCTAGCTAAAGCATTTACTGCAAATTGAATGTACAATTGTGTAAGCTTGCCTTGCAATGCAGCTGAAGTAACGTAGCTAGCTAACTATTTACTTGCTTATTGTGTAGTGGAGGATAAAACATAACTGTATGCCTATGGATGTGTAGCTTGCTACAGTATGTAGCCGAACTGTGTATGGCCTCTTAAACTTTAGGTTCCGAACTAATATTCATGCCAATCTATGAACCTCAGCTTCTACTGTGATTATTATTATTTGACCATGCTGGTCATTTATGAACATTTGAACATCTTGGCCATGTTCTGTTATAATCTCCACTCGGCACATCCAGAAGAGGACTGGCCACCCCTCATAGCCTGGTTCCTCTCTAGGTTTCTTCCTAGGTTTTTGCCTTTCTAGGGAGTTTTTCCTAGCCACCTTGCTTCTACACCTGCATTGCTTGCTGTTTGGGGTTTTAGGCTGGGTTTCTGTACAGCACTTTGAGATATCAGCTGATGTAAGAAGGTGTCAGCGTCGTGTGTATAGGTAGCAGGGAAGTCAGGCGCAGGAGAGTCAAAATGAAGTGTAAATAGAGTCTTTTAATAAATGTCAACAGAACATGCTCCATAACACTAAAACGTACAGACATGGAAAAACATGGGTAAGAGGACCCGTCGTGCACCAACACAACAAAATAACACTGACAATTAAACAATCTCTGACAAAGACATGAAGGGAAACAGAGGGTTAAATACACAACAGGTAATGAATGGGATTAAAAACAGGTGTGTTGGAGGACAAGACAAAACCAATGGAAAATTAAATATGGATCAATGATGGCTAGAAGACCGGTGACGTCGAACGCCGAGCACCGCCCGAACAAGGAGAGGCAACGACTTCGGTTGAAGTCGTGACAGAAGGGCTATATAAATTGATTTGATTTGATAGTTGTTGTATCAACTTGAAGTCTGAATGGCATTAATGAAGCCTATGGATAGAGTATAATATAACTTTATTGTGCCAAGGATGCAAGTCCTATATACACATGTACTGTAGTTATTACCACGCATGAGATTCCCACATTGTAGCCTCAACATTGAATATATTCACTGATCATGTACTCTTCCTTGGCAAATATAGGTGCAGTTCAGGTATGAATCTCTGAGAAATTATTTTTCAGTCATATCAAACTCCATTAATTTAATGATTGGAGTGGCCATCTGTCACGCCCTGACCATAGTAAGCTGTTTATTCTGTGTTGATTGGGGCGTGATAGTGACTTGGGTGGGTCATCTAGGTGAAATGTATTTCTATGGTGGCCTGATATGGTTCCCAATCAGAGGCAGCTGTTTATCGTTGTCTCTGACTGGGGCTCATATTTAGGTATCCATTTCCCCATTGTTATTAGTGGAATTTTGTCTATGGATAGTGGCCTGTGTGCACCAGTAGCTTCGCGGTTCATTTGTGCTTGTTTGTTTTGTTTTGCTGAGTTTCGGTTTATTAAAAATATGTGGAACTCTACTCACGCTGCGCCTTGGTATACTCATTATAACGAGCGTGACACCATCACAAAGCCCTGACATCAATCCGATAAAAAAATCTGTGGGCAGAACTGAAAAGGCGTGTGTGAGCAAGGAGGCCAACAAACCTGACTCAATTACACCAGCTCTGTCAGGAGGAATGGGCCAAAATTCACCTAACTTATTGTGGGAAGCTTGTGGAAGGCTACCCGGAACATTTGACGCAAGTTAAACAATTTAAAGGCAATTCTACCAAATACTACTTGAGTGTATGTAAACTTCTGTCCCACTGGGAATGTGATGAAAGAAATAAAAGCTGAAATAAATCATTCTCTCTACTATTATTCTGACATTTCACATTCTTGAAATAAAGTGGTAATCCTAACTGACCTAAAACAGGGAATTTTTACTTGGATTAAACTTCAGGAATTGTGAAAAACTGAGTTTAAATGTATTTGGCTAATGTGTATGTAAACTTCCGATTTCAACTGTGTACATACAATTATGCACTTCAACAGTGTTTACTGCTCCTGGGACATCAATGATTACACATTGTAACTATGCAATAGACTAGAAACATGATTGATTTGTAATTCATATATAAAGAAATAAAAACTATGCATATCTAACTCCCTTCATCTGCTTTAATCTGAGGACACAGGATAGTGTTTCAATGAGATGCTTTATTGAAAGAAGTTCATTATCCAGGTGTTATAAATACATAAATGCATTATAATTATGATAATTGTAATATTATAAATACAAGTTCAATCTCTACTTCAATGCACATGTGGTGTGCATTATAAAATGAGGAAGAAAGGTGAGGTGGGGAGAGAGGTGAAGAAAACAGAAAGGGAAAGAGGTCAGAACAGGGGCAGACAGCATATGACTCATGAATTAGAGTGCTAACCTAATATTCTCTCAGTTCATCACAATTGGGGTGTCACCTAACCAGTCTTGGGCCCCCAGTTGGCCCGAAGGTTTTCTTAAGAGCGGGTGAGGTAGCGATGACGGAACTGGCTTCCTCTCTCACATCAAAACATACCTGCTGATGAGAGAGCCTGATTAAGCCTTGTTTTTTTTTATTCCAACACGGTCAGTCATCTTAGATTAGGTGGTGAAATGCAAAAACTGACCTTGGATCATTAACTCTGGGACTACTACATCTCTGTCTGTATTTCATTGTAAGGCATCTCTTTAATAATACTTCCTGTTGACCCGACCAAGTGACATCTCACCTATGATCATGCTGTGCCCTCTGTGTCAGCCAGTTCAGTTGCGCGAGGGGTTCACCAAAACAGAGGATATAACCTAGAGTATTTAGGGAGAAGGGGGAGAGGGATGAAATGAAGAAGATAGACTGTTATTATGTGTGTGGTCTCACTCGGTGTCCACTAAGTGGCTACAGTGTACTTTATGCTGAAAAACAGACACAAGGACAAACAATAGAAGATAATGTCAATAGAAGATACTGTGTGACGCAGACACCTATCGGAGTGTACCTGAAACATTTAGAGGGCTATGTGTCTCACCACTTGATTATTGCAAGGCTAACCCCCAGGGAAATCATGACTTGGCAGCAACAGATAGTCCAGTGAAAATGGCTGTGTTTATGTGGTGTAAATCTGAAAATTAGCAGCTGACATCTTAAGGGCTTTTTAATTAATGCATGTCAGACAGAGGTTCCATGTAAAACAAGACTAGCAGAGATGGAGAAAAAGAACACAAAACAGTTTAATTACCTCTGGTTATGGACACTTTTGCCAGAAATAAAGCTTCCACGGCCTGTTCCTCGGACAGTGAACATCTGGCAATATCTACATTTTCGACAGCTTATTTTTTATAGATATGAAAACAATAACTGAGATATGACCGTTCAATCTAAAGCAGCAGATGTCATTTCTAGGATACGTCAATACAGCCCAGTGCTGCTTACCTGTCATCACCACACAGTCCTTCTTCGTAGGTGTCCGCTATGACTTCCTTTGTGTCGTAAAAAATAAAATGGGTTTTGCTCTCGATTAAAAGACACAAATGTACCTCCATAGCATACAAACATGCTACTGTATGCAGAATTCTTGACACACAACCAAAGATGCTGCCATATCCTGCTAGCATGCCCACAGTATGACTATTTCTGGTCTCCTGATCGATGACAAATGAGCTCGCTGCCAAAACTTACATAATTACAAAGAGGAGATTCTCCTGATTAATATGATGCCTGTGTAACAGTTTTGCTTCCGTCCCTCTCTTCGCCCCTACCTGGGATTGAACCAGGGACCCTCTGCACACATAGACAACAGCCACCCTCGAAGCATTGTTACCCATCGCTCCACAAAAGCCACAGCCCTTGCAGAGCAAGGAGAGCAAGCAAACTACTTCAAGGTCGCAGAGCGAGTGACGTCATGATTAACTTTGAACTATAAAACAACATGAGCAGGTCTCACTGCCAGCAATAGTGAAGCAGGCATTGTGACGTTGAACAATAAGCTGTGAATAGAACTTTCGGAAGGCGAGCTGGTGCCATGGTGCTCAATAGAACTAATAGGAGCTGGCAGGGTGAGAAATGCACTAAAATAAGGCCTCTTTTTTTGCGATTACTTCAAAACTACGGCAAGTAGCTGGGAAATATGGTCATATTATGAAACTGGGCTCCACGGCAGATGCAATGAACTAGTTTTTATCAGAAAATAATGTGTTCAGCATACCACCTACATGGATTTCAGAGCACTCTCGTATGAGTGTACCAGAGCGCAGAATAATTTCTTTACGAGTGCTTAAGACCCGTTGAATATGGCCGGTGTCAGTAAACGTCGGGAAAAAAGCATCACCAACGCTCTGGTTAACATGAAAACTGCCTTACCAGCTCCTCTAGGACGAGTAAAATAGTCAGAGGGCTCTTATTTGTGTCTGGAAGTAGCTAGCCAATGTTAGCTTGGGTGCTTGACTGCCGTTGTAAGGCCAGAACGCTAAAATCAACCCTACTGTGCTCCAAGAGAGAAACGCTCTGAATGGAAACACCATAATATTAATCAAATTAATTAAGCCAAATTTCTTAAAATCAATCCCATATACTATGCTATTACAAAGAAGGTTTTATATTCTCTGGTAATGCCAATATGGAATACTATCAAATGCTTCTCAAAGATACCCTCTGGTGGTCAAACTAGCAATAACTTGCAATAACAGAAGAAATGGCTGAGAATTAAATGACGTGCCACAGAATGCTTCATCAGCCCGCAGGGTGTGCCGCAACATTTAAAGGACGAACAACAAGGCAAGTGCACATGAGTACAAGACAAGAGACCTGAGCAACTGGCCCAGTTCCATAGAGGAACCTAAATAGTCCAAAACCAGGTAATCCCAATAATCCCAATCAGGCTCACCTGGACACTAGAAACATAAGGATGCCCTCCAGTGACACACTCAGGGATAACACTCCATGATGACCTCTAATCTGTGACATCCCCTTTGTGCAGCAACTAATTTTCGTTCGTTCGCTCTCAAGGAAGACTGAGGGAATCCACTCTACCCCCGAGTGCCCTCCGTGCCACAGCTCTCCCCTGGCTCTAGTTCAGGTAGCAGGGGCAGGAAGCCAAATTGTCAGTTGCCACCAAGCACTGTCCCCATGGTCCAGTGTGTCAACACTTCCCTTTTCAATAAAAAAGCATCTGCTGTATCCAGGCATCATGCCAAGGACACACAGCCAACATACATTGAAAAGGAGACTCTCTCCATCACCACCAGAGGGCACTCCTAGAAGATTCTCCAGAGTGATCCTTGCACTGCCCATTGTTCTTCGCGCTAGCAGGAGACTCACCACTGGCCCCCTGGGCCTGGCCCATGATAGGTTAAAGCTGGGCATGACTGGCTTGCCTCATGGAGTCATTGAGACAATCCAGTGCTAGGGCCCCAGATAAAGCCTTACCAATGCTCTGTATCCAATGTTTTATCTTCTTGCAGGGGGGAGGCTTGGACAGAGGGAAGGCTTTCGTCACTGTTAAGGTCTTTCTATTCGCTATCTCAGCCTGTCATATAGGCTTTGACAAGAAGAGAAAACACCCCGTTATGTAATTTCATGAAGGGGCACGTCACTTTCGTCCAGTTCTCATGCCTTTAGCCCCGATTTGTCTATTGTGCTTGAGTCTATTTCACAGTAGCCTTTTGAGCTGCTGGAAAGCATGGAGAATAAATCGCTCTCCTTTAAGTCCTTGCGAGTGAGTGAGCTACATGCACTCAGTTTGTCAGTTTGTCATTTGTGACTGCAGTTTGCCTGGGGCTTTTCTAAGGTCACATTGTTGCCCAACCCCGCCTTTATGCCCAGGTTAGTGGCAATTGCAATTGTCTTACCTTGGATCTTGTGGTTTTCCACCCGCCACCTTTCATGTCTATGGAAGAGGAGCGTCTGCACAGTTTATGTCCAGTACGCATGCTGCACATATACTTGGATAGGACGAGAGCTTTGAGTAAGAGTGATTAACTCTTTGTGTCTTGGTCACCTCCCTGCAAGGGGATGCCCCTCTCTCATCAACGGTTATCATTGGATTGTGGAGGCAATTATATTGACCTATAATAGCAAGGGGTTACAGCCTTCGGAGGGCGTAAGGCAGGGATCATCAACTAGAATCAGCCGAAAGACAATTTCTTTTGTTGAGCAGATGGTCGTTTGGCCCGGCACAGGCTGGGTCGGCAGGTAGGCCTGTAATCAAAAGGCCATTGGTTCGAATCCTCAAGCCAATTAGGTGAAAAATCTGTCAATGTTTATTTGAGCAAGGCACTTAACCCTAATTTCTCATGTAAGTTGCTCTGGATTTGTAGACTGCACATTTACCACAAGAAGCCCAAACATAATTATTTCTGACCTGGCTTACATTTGTATATGATCACGTCTCTCTATTATGCGTGGGAATACTTAGGAACAGATTTCTTCAATTCAAATCAGTTGGAGCTGATTTCCTAGTATTATTATTATTATTATTCTTAGAAAACTTTGGGTGGCCAAATAAAACGGGGGCCGCCAGTTGGGGAACCCTGGCCTAAGGGCTCACTCCACCAAAGGTATGTCTGTTCAAGGGCATCTCCTTACAGAAGATTTGCGATGCGGCTTTTTGTGCATCCCCTGTTGTGGGTGAAATTATAAGATTACGTTTTAATACTGGTATTGCATCAAATGTTTTTTTTATGGAGTAGAATAGGGTTTTTATAGTACTCTCATCTGTGCGTGGTCTTCTGAATTGGGCCTCTGGGGCTAGATTTACGATGCCTTAAGTGAGTAACCTAACAAGTCACATTCCATTCATGTGAGAGAAATTGCTCGGGTTTGACTGGAAGGTACCAGGAAGAGATGGCTTGGGTATGAATAATTATGAGAGGAACCTTGTTTCGGGGGCCAGAACCTGTTTTCTACACAATGAGAACAGTCTTTACAGCAGATACTGTCTGCTGTGAATTATAAGTATCTTTCATACAAATCCTAACCTTGTGACCCATTCCACACATCTGTTGTTTGTCATGTAGACAAAGGGGGTGTATCTTTATGATAAAAGGTAGTTGTAATCCTTTGTCTAAGGGCTCTCAACCCAACAGACTGTTGGGTCGACCAGCCATCATTAATAATCTATGCTTTACTTAATAAGTTGTGAATAAAGTAATACTCTGATTGTTGATTTACCTTGTCTCTCCTCATTATTGATTAGAATTTCCACGACACCCGTCCTGCTTTTATGAGGTTTAACTGACTAGAAGTTACTGCACCTTCATTGCCGCATACTGTCCTGTGTCAGGGCCTCTGAGGGATGATATTGAGACTTCCTGGCTTCGGAGAGCATGTACGGGGGATGGCTATATCCCACTAGTGAGATGTTAAAACAAACAATATAAAGAGAACATAAGAGTAACCCCGGTTCTCTGATATTATGAGTGAGACATCTCACCTCCTCCACGTCTTGGTTGGATCAATGCAGGTAAACGGCTTTGAAAAATCCTCCAGCAAGAGGGACGAATAAAAGTCAGTCCCAATGAAATTGTATTCTTTGTTAAACAAAACACATCAACTACCAGCTTCTTCCTTGTGGGACAAAGCTCCACCTTTTCCCCACTCAACAGGTCCGGCAGTCAGTATTTTGGCATTAAAACCTCTTAGCGCACGGATCCCACTAGCAGAATCAAAATCGACACCATATGGTGAAATCGGAGTGCGCCAACTTCAAAATACAAAATCGTAATATTAAACATTCATGAAAATACAAGTGTCATACATGATTCTTTAGCTTAGAATCTTGGTAATCAAACCACGTTGTCCGATTTACAATAGGCTTTACGGCGAAAGCATAGCATTCGATTATCTGAGGGCAGCACCCCACAACAACATGTGTTTTCAAACCAGCACAGGTGTCACAAAATCATAAATAACGATAAAATAAATCACTTACCTTTGAAGATCTTCCTCTGTTTGCAATCCCAAGAGTCCCAGCTACACAATGAATGGTCATTTTGTTTGATAAAGTCCTTCTTTATATCCCCAAAAATCTTTTTAGTAGGCGTAATTGAGTTCAGTAATCCACTCATTCAACATGCAGACAAAGAAGTCTCAAAAGTTACCGGTAAAGTTTGTCCAAACAAGTCAAACGACATTTATAATTAATCCTCAGGTAGTCTAATCTAAATAAATTATATTATTTCATACGGAGACTAGTATGTTCAATAGGAAAGGAAAATAAGAGCGTGTCCTCGTTCATGCGCGCAGAGACTACTTTTGCCTTCGTGCGTCCCTTGGATAAACTACTATTCCTCATTGGTTTAAAAAAAAACAAGCCTTAAACCATGTATAAAGACGGTTGACATCTAGCGGAAGCCATAGGAACTGCAATCTGGGAACCAGAAGTCATAGTTTTCAATAGCTTCCCATTTGAAGTGGATGGGAGCTAAAAAAAAACAATTCTGGGTGGATTTTCCTCTGGTCTTTGCCTGCCATATCAGTTCTGTAATACTCACAGACTTCAGGGTGTTTCTATCCAATTTTACCAATTATATGCAAATCCTAGCTTCTGGGCCTGAGTAACAGGCAGTTTACTTTGGGCACGTCAGACAGGCAGAATTCAGGAAACTAGACCATGCGCTGAAAGGTTAAAGTGTGTTTTTTCACACTGAAAAGAGCAATATCTGTGATGTATTTTTCAGTGGTGAAACTATTGAATTCAATAATTTTGCAATTTTTGCTGTTCCCAGAAATAGCATTACTGTCATAGAGACAGGAGTCATAGAGATAGCAAAACATAGATCTGTCCCATAGTCTAATTTAGATCAGGGATGGGCAACTGGCGGCCCGCGGGCCACATGCACTCCCACTTTTGTAGGCCCACGGATCACTTTGACAATTTTGGGGGAACTCAGACGGGTCGCCAGTTACTGTTGAGAGTTAAGGTAATAGAATAGACAAGGTGTAATTTCGAAATTTGGGTACATAGAGGAAAGTAAGCAGGAGTCAGATACTGTCTGAAATTAAATCTATGTGATATATATATATATAGTACAATCCAGTGCCATTATGCCAGCAGATCCCGTCAGCGGGCAAAGGGAGCTTGAGACAAAATTGGAACAGCTTGGAGATATTATACAGAGCTAAATGAGAGAAAAAAAACATTTGGTTCTTTGAAGGCAACAAACATTTGCCTTATGGGATACCACGTGTTGGCTAAGTGGCACACTGTACACATCAACCAGCTGCTAGTCTTCCAACTTCAATTGGTTTGACAAGCCACAAGAATGTGGAGTGGCACTGCAAGCACAGAATTCTCCTGCTGCTCAGCCATCCAGCGAACGCTTTGAGATTTACAAATCATACAATTGTAAGGGAGCAACTCCTCGACACGACTTATTTCTACTGTAACTGTCATCCCCTCAGTACAAATAAAAAAGAAATTGGCCTCTGGGAGTGTAGAAGTGTTTGACAGGGATTGACTTGTGCTTACTGTAGTGTTTATCAGTGAGCCTGTAGAGAGGCTCCATGGAGCAATGCATGCTGGGAAAGCCATTTCTCACACAGGACACCACTGTGCAGTACACATTGTGTAACCATTTCACGGGAGCTGCCAAAAATAGACCAAAAATATGGTGTTTGCCGACAGCCTCCTCTCTCCAAAGCCAGAGGATCATAACAAATCCAAGGGGGCCTGTTGAGTAAGTAAGCAGATAGATTCAGCCGACGCTGCCAGAGCACTCAAAAAACAGGACACCACAGATTCCAGTACCTGTTGGCTTCAGCCACATAGTCACCTTCCCACTCTGGTCCTGTCTGAAAGAAAGAAATTCAATGGAAGAGAGCTTTTCTGGGGGAACCATTGAGCAGGCAACGGCATTGATGGTTGCCTTCTAAGGGAAAGAGGAAAAAGCTCTGAAAAATAAAACCTTTCACTGCCCCAAACATAGCAGTATAAATGGCGGTGTCAATACAACTGCCTCTGTGTTATATTGCTGTAACATCTCTCCATCCATCCTTTGGTAGCTGCATATCGATCACAACCGATTCCAGACAAAGCAGGCCTTTTAGCAAGCTTCTATCAGTGGCCCTAAATCACGAAAAAAATCATATAATTATGAAAAGATATGATCCCTGCAATGAGGGAAAGCGACTTTGCCAGTGGCCTATACATTTTTTTCCCTACCTTGTCATATTTTCCCTTCACAGGTAGAAAACATTTCAGACAAAATCTTTGAGTAAAGTTGCGTTTCTCTCATTGCAGGGATCGGAACAGAAAATGTGTTCTTTGCAATGATATGATTTCCTTATGTGCATACATTAACCACTCAAATCTGACAATAGTACCTACTGTGTATATTCTGGGTTTGAAATAGAATTAGAATTGTATTAGGATCCCCATTAGCTAACACTATTAGGGCAGCTAATCATCATGGGGTCCAACAGAGAACTAAAGAGACATTGAAAATAATTACAATTTACATAAAGACATTACAAACATTTAACAAATGGACACTACAGACAATTCAAATGACCTGACAGGTAAAACATTTAATATTCTCTCAGGGATTAGTATCTATCCAGTCTTGTGGTTGATCGCATGAGATGTTCTTTTATTGTTTTCTTGAAGGTGTATTTACTTTTTGCCTGAGAAATGTGAGTTGGTAAAGCATTCCATTCAGTGATGAATCTGTATATAACTATAGATTTGAGGATATTTTTGACACGCTCTATCATAATCTGTCGTAAATTGCTATGGTAAATTTGCATTTAAACTGTGTTTTTGTCCAAATTTAAAATGTCTTTGCTTTCAGAATATGTATGCCTTATTACCAAATTCAGTGTTTAAATATAGTTTTTAATCTTATAAATGTAGGATGAAAACTAGCAATGGACTTTCATGTCGTTTGGTGGATTGTAACAGCTTGTAACACATCACATCAGGCTTTCGCGGCACTATCTTATCTGTACACTCAAAACTATCAAATCCGAAATCATTAATGAATTACAAACTAGCTAGCTATATATTTTGAATCAAGCTGCAATAGTCTATTCAATTGGATGGTTTTCCTGTTTGCCCACTCAAAGCTACTACTTTCCGCAGTAAAAGAAAATCTTTACCTTAGGCTACACTCTTTCTCTGGCTCTTCAGATCAGTCAAAAATCCATTATGCATAGTTACACTGTCACTACTGACCAAACCTTAGCTAGCTAGCTAGTTTAGCGTTGTACTGCATCAATGTATTTCTAGGAGAGAGAAATCGCTAGATTTTTAAATAGTAATGATTTGTTGGGAACTGGGTCAGACGATCAGTGGCGTCAACTTATTGGCGACCACTTTTTGACACCTGAGCCGCAGAGTGTCTCCATCAATGACTCTGCAGACACCACAGACACCGATTCAGACGAGCTCACCGAAGTCGAGGCCAAGCCCCTTGAAGAGGCAACCGAGGAAGACCACCTGTTAATAGTGGATCCGTCAATTGTGGTGCTTCAGTCGTTCAAGGAGGAATATGTCAGTGATGCTGGACAAGAAATTGAAAAGGCTTGCGAGTTCAGGTGCACTTGCAAGTCCAATGAAGGGAAATCCTGCTATTCGCCTTTTATCCCCAAGGAGATTGTCAAGAGACATAACCAGATGAATTAACTCACCATTGGTAAGTGCTTGCCATTCAACTATTTGTCAAGTTCAGTTGGCTGTGAGTTAGTAATGTGTGCGTGTTTCACTGTCTGTCAATCTGTCAGTGTTTGTGTGTATGTTTGTTTGTGTGTGTGTGTGTGTGTGATGAGGCAGAAGTAGACTGACTAGCTAGCTAGCTAACATTAGTGTATTTAAGCCAAGTGTGTGTGAGAGTGATTTAATATGTGGCATCTTTATTTAACTAGGCAAGTCACTTAAGAACAAATTTGTATTTACAATGACGGCCTACACCGGCCTACACCCTAACAACGTTGGGCCAATTGTGCGCAGCCCTATGGGATTACCAATCACAGCCTGTTGTGATACAGCCTGGAATCAAACCAGGGTCTGTAGTGATGCCTCTAGCACTGAGATGCAGTGCCTTAGAACGCTACGCCACTCGGGAGCCAGTGTATGTGTACATTTGTGTGCACGTATACATGTGCACCTGTATGCGTGTGTGTAAATATTTCTTATGAATTATTTGAAAGCAAACTTGGTTTGGTGACACTCAGCATGTAATGGCTCGTAACTCACTTAATATTTGGAGTAGAGAGGACATGTTAATCTCATTAGAAAGCTAACATTCTCCCCGTTCCAGCACTGAATAAAATGTTTATGTTTTAGCCACCCTTGGCCTTGATGACAGCTTTGCACACTCCTGGCATTCTCTGAACCAGCTTCATGAGGTAGTCACCTGGAATGCATTTCAAATAACAGGTGTTCCTTGTTGAAAGCTCATTTGTGGAATTTCTTTCCTTAATGCGTTTCAGCCAATCAGTTGTGTTGTGACAAGGTAGGGGTGGTACACAGAAGATTGCCCTATTTGGTAAAATACCAAGTCAATAATATGGCAAGAACATCTCAAATAAGCAAAGAGAAACAACAGTCCATCATTACGGAAAATTTCAAGAACTTTGAAATTATCTTCAAGTGCAGTCACAAAAACCATCAAGCACAATAAGGAAACTCGCTCTCGTGAGAACTGCCACAGGAAAGGAAGACCCAGAGTTACCTATGCTGCAGAGAATAAGTTTATTAGAGTTACCAGCCTCAGAAATGGCAGCCCAAATAAATGCTTCACTGAGTTCAAGTAACAGACACATCTCAACATGAACTGTTCAGAGGAGACTGTGTGAATCAGGCCTTCATTGTCAAATTCCTGCAAAGAAACCACTACTGAAGAACACCAACAAGAAGAAGAGACTTGCTTGGGCCAAGAAACACAAGCAACTGACATTAGATCGGTGGATCTGATGAGTCCAAATTTTAGATTTTTGCTTCCAATCACCGTGTCTTTGTGAGACACAGAATAGGTGAACGGATGATCTCTGCATGTGTAGGACCCACCATGAAGCATGGAGGAGGAGGTGTGATGGTGTGGTGGTGCTTTGCTGGTGACACTGTCAGTGTTTTATTTAGAATTCAAGGCACACTTAAATGGCATGGCTACCACAGCATTCTGCTGCGATATCCCATCCCCTTTGGTTTGTGCTTAGTGCGACTATCATTTATTTTTCAACAGGACAATGACCTGAAACACCTCCAGGCTGTGTAAGTGCTCGTTGACCAAGACGGAGAGTGATGGACTGTTGCATCATATGACCTGGCCTCCACAATCACCCGACCTCAACCATATTGAGATGGTTTAGGATGAGCTAGACCGCAGAATGAAGGAAAAGGAGCCAACAAGTGCTCAGCATATGTGGGAAAAGAATTCCAGATGAAGCTGGTTGAGAGAATGCCAAGCGTGTGCAAAGCTGCCTAGGCAAAGGGTGGCTACTTTGAATAATTACAAATATAAAATATATTTTGATTTGTTTAACGCTTTTTTGATTACTGCATGATTCCATATGTGTTATTTCACAGTTTTGATGTCTTCACTGTTAATCTGCAATGTAGAAAATAGTAAACATAAAGAAAAACCCTTGAATGAGTAGGTGTGTCCAAACGTTTGAATTTAACAGACATGACATCTGTTGGTAATATCAGAACACCACCCAATATGGCCGACCAGAGGGTAGTGGTGCTCCAATGAACAGCTCGGGTTGATAACTTTTGCTTCCTGTCTCGTGTTGTGCAGCGCGCCTCATGGGAAAGTAAAAGGGCTGTCTTGTCACTTGGTGGACCAGACCACCTGTGCCAGTGGGGCGAGGGAGTTCCAAAGCAGCAGGATGCAAACAGAGAGGGCAACAGCCAACAGATGCAAAATGCCAGACAGTGGTTTGATCTTTCTCCAAGGCCAATAGATGCAGTGCAATGTCGAGATTGTGTGATGTGAATACCTGTAACACCCACGTTTGAAGATAATAGAAAGAGAGCAGAGTCATATGTGTTTGAAAGATATATAGAAAGAGAGCAGGGAAATAAAATGTGACAATTTACATAATTTTGTATTGATAGGCATTTAATGTTTCAATTCAACAGCAACTATCCGTACAAATAAACACACATAAGTAAGTTAGCAAATACAAGTTTCACACGAAGGGTTAAACAGCTTCTCATCAGAAAGACACACCAGTGTCCTTTGGGGGTGCTGGAATTGGAAATTGGCTTAATTTCAATGCATAGGTCCGCATGCAGATAAACAAAGTCTCTTCTGTACTCTTCTTCTTCCTCCTCTGAAAATCCACTGAAAGCCAAACTTTGATAGTCAAGTCCTCCCTCCCTCCCTTCTGTCTTTCTCCCTCTCTCGCTGGTCAGATTAGGGCTATGCTCTGCAAATGTAAATCAGCTGGTGAGGAGATCAAACGCTGAAAGTTGATGTTGCCCTTCGGTCCACACCACTTGCTTCACATCAAAATTGAAAATGTTACAGTTATTCCTTGGTAACCCCTCAGAGAATAAAAGTAGAGTTTGCCAGAGCATAGAGCTCTGAGGGATAACTGCAGCAGTGAGTTATCTCTATCTTAAACTCAAAAGCTATTGGCGACCCCTAAACTAAACTCTGACTGTATAATGGTTAAAAAAAGAAATAGCAAGCAGAGCTGTGGAGAAATGAATTTTAATACACATTTATCTAATACACATGTATCAGTTGCAGCTGCCGCAGTGGCGTCGGACGGGCCAGTTGCATGTTTGTTTTGGGCTTCGTCCCCGTGAAATAGCAAGCAGCGCTGTGGAGAAATTCATGTTAATACACATTTATCTGTGTCATAAGTAATATGTGTGAGTGATTGAGGTGTGAAATATCTTGCCAAATGTCACGTTGTATAAATGATTGGCGACAGGCGCAGAAATTCGTAATATGGGGGTTTAATACTCCACCCAAAATATACAACATGCCATGAATTCATAAATGTGGCATTTGACGGACCAGTTGCAGCTGCCGAAGTTGCAGCGGCATCGGACAGGCCGGTTGCGGCGGCGTCGAATGGGCAAGTTGCAGCTTCCGAAGTTGCAGTGGCGTCGGACGGGCCAGTTGCGGCCGCATCGGATGGGCAAGTTGCAGCTTCCGAAGTTGCAGTGGCGTCGGACAGGGCAGTTGTAGCTGCCAAAGTTGCAGTGGCTTTGGACGGGCCATTCCAGCTGTCTCCATTGTCATTTCGGTTATTGGACCCATGTCCGTTGGTCTTGTGATTACCTGAGCTTTGTTGTTTTGACTTTCATGCTGCGTGTATTGTGTACTCGTTACTACGGGTCTCGTCCCGTGTATTGTTACTACGGGTTTCGTCCCGTGTATTTATTAGAGTTTTAACCTCGCTATTTTGTTTGGGTTACATCCCTGTTTTTTTGTATACGTGTTTGTTTTGGACTTCGTCTCCGTGCCTTTTCATGGCATGATGTATTTTTGGGTGGAGTATTAAAACACCACATTTTCTGAAGTCTGCTGCGTTTAGCCGATTTCACTCAGATTTAGCTGCATTTCTCTCGAGAGAAAAATCTTTCTCAAGAGAAATCAACTCAAGATCTATGTGGGACGCTGGGCCGAACGGAGTTGTAGTTGTTATCTCACACTTTACTTTTTTTCTCCCCTTACTAGCTCTGACTGATCAAAGCTAATTTATTGAGTAAAATTTTACTTACGTGGTTGTCCCACCTAGCTATCATAAGGTGAATGCACTAACTGTAACTTGCTCTGGAAAAGAGCATCTGTTAAATGACTAAATGCAAATGTACAATGGCCATAATCCATTGCGCCTGCTTTTCCTGGCTCAGGCAGAGATGGATACACTTTTAGGCCTACTACGTTAGGTTAGATACACACAGACCGCATGAGAGAGTAATGTACACAACACAATGACGAGGGATAGAGAGACAGTTCGTGAAAGTATGCCTTATCTTCTTTGAAGAACCAGCCGAGCTAAATAGGATGACTAAAGACAGAACAGAATGGGGAGTACAGAGATAACATTGTCTGGCTGTTTGGCTGCTACTGCCTGAGCAGAGGAGAGATGATTACTTTATTAAGGAGTGAAATATAATAAAGTAATCAAATAAAAACAAAACTAATATGCACAACTGAAATATTGTATTATTTCATAGTCATTTCTTATTTTTCTATTGATGTCTACCCAATGTGGACCTGTGTCACACCCTGACCATAGTTTATTTGTATGTTTCTATGTTTTGGTTGGTCAGGGTGTGATCTGAGTGGGCATTCTATGTTGGATGTCTTGTTTGTCTATTTCTATGTCTGGCCTGATATGGTTCTCAATCAGAGGCAGGTGTTAGTCATTGTCTCTGATTGGGAACCATAATTAGGTAGCCTGGGTTTCACTGTGTGTTTGTGGGTGATTGTTCCGGTCTTTGTGTTTGTGGCACCAGATAGGACTGTTTTGGTTTTTGCACGTTTCTTGTTTTGTAGTGTTTGTGTTTTAGTTGTTTTATTAAAACATGAATCTCAATAGCCACGCCGCATTTTGGTCCGCCTCTCCTTCTCACCAAGAAAGCCGTTACAACCTGAAAGCGACAATCGAAAATCTTTGCCTGGTCAATTCAGTGTGCCCTCTCCACATAAACACCACTGACAGATCTTTTTCTAAATAATTATGATAAAACGTGGTCTTTAAAAATGAAGTTTAGTGATTAATTTAACATCTGAAAAAAAGGATAAGTCTGAGGTGGCACGTACCCCGTTGCCCCCTATGGGCATGACGCTTCTGGAGGACACACACATGTAGATGGCTAAGTTCCATTTATATGCATTGGGAAAGTCCTACAGGAATTGATGGCTCTAAAATTCTCATCCATTTATAATTATGAAAATAAAATGTCAGCTATTGTCAGTCCCCCTCCATTCTCTTCTAAGTGGACAGACAATAGCTATAAGAAAGAAGGGATATTGGACATGGATAGGCATCCTGTTCGTACACGAAACGGATGAAGCCGGTGAACATATTTTCTCACAAAACTTTTGAGCAGCAGTGAAATGTTTCAGTAATCTCTCAATACACCTCTCGGTAATGAATTCCTGTTACTATGTGCCTGCTTTGCAAAGTGGAGGCCAATTAATCCGACTCGGCTGTGGCCCTTTGAGAAGCCTCGCTAAAGCGATTAATGGGATTGTGGGTAGCGCTGAAGGGGAGTGTGGGTGACCAGAGCCAGGCTTGTGCAGCCAGAGAGTGCCTTATCTTTTCTCTTAAAACCTTGTCCAATGATGTGCCGGAGAGATGTTAAGTTGCTTTGAATAAGACCCTAAAACAGAGAGGTGGAAAGGTGGGGCAAAGACATTTTGCTGCAGAAATTTGAAAGCTTTTACATGCTCTCATACCTGCTGTGGGAGGGGATTCGATTGGATTGAAAAACAAGACCACGCCAGGCATTGTTTAATGGGTTATCTTTATGAAAATTGTGCAGCTATTCAGTTATCACTGTTTTGGCATGGGCACTAAGTTTTTGCTATTCTGCTGAGATTCTCCAAAGTAGCTATCATTTGCCTTGATGACAAATATGCACACTCTTGACATTCTCTCAACCAGCTTCATGAGGTGGTCACCTGGAATGCATTTCAATTAACAGGTGTGCCTTGTTAAAATATAATTTGTGGAATTTCTTTCCTTCTTAATATGTTTCAGCCAATGAACTGTGTTGTGACAAGGTAGGGGTTGGTATACAGAAGATAGCCCTATTTGGTAAAAGACCAAGTCCATACTATGGCAAGAACAGCTCAAATAAGCAAAGAGAAACGACAGTCCATCATTACTTTAAGACATGGTCAGTCAATTCAAGAACTTTGAAAGTTTCTTCAAGTGCAGTCGCAAAAACCATCAAGCGCTATGATGAAACTGGCTCTCATGAGGACAGCCACAGGAAAGGATGACCCAGAGTTACCTCTGCTTAAGAGGATGAGTTCATTGGAGTTA
Organism: Oncorhynchus masou masou; assembly: GCF_036934945.1. NCBI lineage: Eukaryota > Metazoa > Chordata > Actinopteri > Salmoniformes > Salmonidae > Oncorhynchus > Oncorhynchus masou. The sequence goes on along the minus strand of NC_088216.1, from coordinate 38,545,457 downwards.
CCAGCCTCAGAAATGGCTTGTTCAGAGGAGACTGCATAAATCAAGCCTTCATGGTTGAATTGCTGCAAAGAAACCACTACTAAAGGACACCAATAATAAGAAGAGACTTGCTTAGGCCAAGAAACATGAGCAATGTACATTAGACTGGTGTAAATCTGTCCTTTAGTCTGATGAGTCCAAATATGAGATTTTTGGTTCCAACCTCCATGTCTTAGTGAGACGCAGAGTAGGTGAATGGATGACCTCAGCATGTGTGGTTCCCACCGTGAAGCATGGAGGAGGAGATGTGATGGTGCTTTGCTGATGACACTGTCTGTAATTTATTTAGAATTCAAGGCACAGCATTCTGCAGCGATACGCCATCCCATCTGGTTTGAGCTTAGTCCCACTATCATTTGTTTTTCAACAGGACAATGACTCAACAAACCTCCAGGCTTTGTAAGGGATACTTGACCAAGGAGAGTGATGGAGTGCTGCATCAGATGACCTAGCCTACAATCACCCGACCTCAACCCAATTGAGATGGCTTGGACCACAGAGTGAAGGAAAAGCCAGTTGAGAGAATGTCAAGAGTGTGCAAAGCTGTCATCAAGGAAAAGAGTGGCTACTTTGAAGAATCTCATAAAATATATTTTGATTTGTTACTACATGATTCCATATGTGTTATTTCATAGTTTTGATGTCTTCACACTATTATTCTACATATAGAAAATAGTAAAAATAAAGAAAAACCCTATAATGAGTAGGTGTGTCCTAACTTTTGACTGTTACTGTACCTCTCATCGGTTTCTGTTGGCTGTCAATATGCTGATGCAGACTTCCTATAACAACAGAAGGTGAGACCCAGATGCAGACACAGAGTCTCTGATATTTATTGAACAACGAGGGGGCAGGTAAGAGGCAGGTCAAGGACAGTCAAGAGTTCATCCAGGTCAGAGTCCAAACGGTACAGGTCAGCAGGCAGGCTCGGGGTCAGGGGCAGACAGAATGGTCAGGCAGGTGGGCTCAGTGTCAGGGCAAGCAAAAGGTCCAAACCAGGAGGACTAGAAAAGAGAGACTTGGAAAAACCAGGAGCTTGGAAAAAACGCTAGTTGACTTGACAAGACGAACTGTCAACAGACAAACACAGAACACAGATACCCTGCATAGATTGTAATGGACACTGAGGGTGATAGGGAAGATGGGTGACACCTGGAGGGGGTGGAGACCATCACAAGGACAGGTGTGACACTTCCCCTCCAATGATTAACCCTGCTCAGTTTCCAAAGAAAGTTTCTAAAGCCAATTTCTACCAGTTAATGTTAGCCCACAGTAGTGGCTGTCGGGAGGACAATTTTCTTTTCATGAGCATGGCCTTATTTCTATTAATCTTTTCACATGTGAGTTCCAAATATTTCTAACAGTTGCCTCAGCATGTGTAACGATCTTCTTCCTCCTCTGACGAGGAGTATGAGATATCGGACCAATGCACAGCGTGGTAAGTGTCCATAATATACTTATTAAACTGAACACAAAATACAAAAGAACAAGAGAAATAAATGAAAAGCGTAACAGTTCTGTCTGGTACAGAGACAGAAAACAACTACCCACACCCATAGTGAGAAAACAGGCTGCCTAAGTACGGTTCTCATTCAGAGACGTTTGCCAGCTGCCTCTGATTGGGAACCATACCATGCCAAACACATAGAAATAGAATGCCCACCCCAACTCACGCCCTGACCAAACTAAAATAGAGACATAAAAAAAGGAACTAAGGTCAGGACGTGACAGCGTGAGTTGTTTTATGAACGTAATGTCAGAATGCACTCACTGTTCCAAAATGTGATTTTTACACAACAGGATAGTTAACACGCGCTGCCTGCTAATTATCTATAGGCTATGTTTCAACTTGTCAATTTCAAATTATTTTCTAACACGTTTCATTTTCTAACGACAGTAGAATTGAGGTATGTTCCACCTCCTCATTAATTCACATAGAATTAGACGTAGCCAATTTCAGCATTGTGGACAATTTATATTTGAGGCTTTATTGAGCCGGACAAACTTCTCTCTTCTAGGAGAGCCCAAGCACTTCCCTAGTGTTTCCGCATATCAAGTATGCAGACATTTGCACAGTGTTTTACGAACTGGCACATTTTCTGGCTGGCATTTGCAGTTTAATTCACATGCTTTCAAGTACTGATGACAACTAATGCATTCTGATTATTGCATAGATTGTAATGGACACCTATGATGTGTGTAAAATATATATTTTTAATTGTACTGATTATATTGACTTAATGCTAAGCTATTTGCCAGCTATGCGTGGTGCCGTGTTTGTTGATATTATACAATGCATTCTGGGTGTCACATAAATGTCTCTCAGACCAAAGATGTTGTGAAGGAAGGGTTCTCACATCTTTCGAGTAAACTTCCGGAAGTGAATGAAGGGAAGTGAATGATCCTCGATAACACAACACCTTCAACATGCATACTGCAAATAGACAAAACTCATATCTTTGGTTGAAGCGGGGGAAAAAAACATGGCAGCGTGCACAAACTACCCATCAGATTACTTTTGATTACAAGAAATTGTTTCAGTCTAAATTATTTTGATCAAATCAAATCACATGTATTTATATAGCCCTTCTTACATCAGCTGATATATCAAAGTGCTGTACAGAAACCCAGCCTAAAACCCCAAACAGCAAGCAATGCAGGTGTAGAAGCATGGTGGCTAGGAAAAACTCCCTAGAAAGGCCAAAACCTAGGAAGAAACCTAGAGAGGAGCCAGGCTATGAGGGGTGGCCAGTCCTCTTCTGGCTATGCCAGGTGGAGATTTATTACAGAACATGGCCAAGATGTTCAAATGTTCATAAATGACTCGCATGGTCAAATAATAATAATCACAGTAGTTGTCGAGGGTGCAACAAGTCAGCACCTCAGGAGTAAATGTTTGCTTTTCATAGCCGATCATTGAGAGTATCTCATCCGTTCCTGCTGTCTCTAGAGAGTTGAAAACAGCAGGTCTGGGACATGTAGCACGTCCGGTGAACAGGTCAGGGTTCCATAGCCGCAGGCAGAACAGTTGAAACTGGAGCAGCAGCACGGCCAGGTGGACTGGGGACAGCAAGCAGTCATCATGCCAGGTAGTCCTGAGGCATGGTCCCAGGGCTCAGGTCCTCCGAGAGAAAGAAAGAATTAGAGAGAACATATTTAAATTCACACAGGACACCAGATAAGACAGGAGAAACACTCCAGACACATAAACTACTGGAGGCTGAGACAGGAGGGGTCAGGAGACACTGTTACCCCATCCGATGATACCCCCGGACAGGGCCAAATAGGCAGGATATAACCCCATCCACTTTGCCAAAGCACAGCCCCCACACCACTAGAGGGATATCTTCAACCACCAACTTACCATCCTGAGACAAGGCCGAGTATAGCCCACAAAGATCTCCACCACGGCACAACCCAAGGGGGTGGGGGGGGCGCCAACCCAGACAGGAAGACCACATCAGCGACCCAACCCACTCAAGTGACGCACCCCTCCTAGGGACGGCATGGAAGAGCACCAGTAAGTCAGTGACTCAGCCCCTGTCATAGGGTTAGAGGTAGAGAATCCCAGTGGAGAGAGGGGAACCGGCCAGGCAGAGACAACAAGGGTGGTTCATTGCTCCAGAGCCTTTCCGTTCACCTTCACACTCCTGGGCCAGACTACACTCAATCATTTGACCTATTGACGAGATGAGTCATCAGTAAAGACTTAAAGGTTGAGACCGGGTCTGCGTACATGGGTAGGCAGACCATTCCATAAAAATTTAGCACTATAGGAGAAAGCCCTGCCTCCAGCTGTTTGCTTAGATATTCTAGGGACTATTAGGAGGCCTGAGTCTTGTAGCGTATGTGTAGGTATGCACGGCAGGACCAAATCGGAAAGATAGGTATGAGCAAGCCCATGTAATGCTTTGTAGGTGAGCAGTAAAACCTTAATCAGCCCTTGCCTTAACAGGAAGCCAGTGTAGGGAGGCTAGCACTGGAGTAATATGATCACATTGTTTGGTTCTCGTCAGGATTCTAGCAGCTGTATTTAGCACTAACTGAAATGTATTTAGTGCTTTATCCGGGTAGCCGGAAAATAGAGCATTGCAGTAGTCTAACCGTAGATGTAACAAAAGCATGGACACATTTTCATGTATCATTTTTGGACAAAGTTTCCGATTTTTGCAATGTTACATAGATGGAAAAAAGCTGTCCTTGAAACACTCTTGATATGTTCGTCAAAAGAGAGATCAGGGTCCAGAGTAACGCCAAGGTCCTTCACAGTTTTATTTGAGACGACTGTATCACAATCAAGATTAATTGTCAGATTCAACAGAAAACAGCCATCCACTTCCTTATGTTTGAAACACAGGCTTCTAGCGAGGGCAATTTTGGGGCTTCACCATGTTTCATTGAAATGTACAGCTGTGTGTCATCCGCATAGCAGTGAAAGTTAACATTATGTTTTCAAATGACATCCCCAAGAGGTAAAATATATAGTGAATACAATAGTAGTCCTAAAACGGAACCTTGAGGAACATCGAATTGTACAGTTGATTTGTCAGAGGAAAAACCATTCACAGAGACAAATTGATATCTTTACGACAGATAAGATCTAAACCAGGCCTAAACTTGTCCGTGTAGACCAATTTGGGTTTCCAATCTCTCCAAAAGAATGCCACTTTTAGTGAGTTTGGTACACATCCGGTGGATAGAGAGCCGTGTATTATGTTCAACATAGGAGGGCCAAGCACAGGAAGCAGCTCTTTCAGTAGTTTAGTTGGAATAGGGTCCAGTATGCAGCTTGAAGGTTTAGAGGCCATGATTATTTTCAACATTGTGTCAAGAGATATAGTACTAAAACACTTGAGTGTCTCCCTTGATCCTATGTCCTGACAGAGTTGTGCAGACTCGGAACAACTGTGCTTTGGAGGAATACGCATATTTAAAGGGGAGTCCGTAATTTGCTTTCTAATGATCATGATCTTTTCCACAAAGAAGTTCATTAATTTATTACTGCTGAAGTGAAAGCCATCCTCTCTTGGGGAATGCTGCTTTTTAGTTAGCTTTGCGACAGTATCAAAAATACATTTCGGATTGTTTTTATTTTCCTCAATTAAGTTGAAAAAATAGGATGATCGAGCATCAGTGAGGGCTCTTCGATACTGCACGGTACAGTCTTTCCAAGCTAGTCAGAAGACTTCCAGTTTGTTGTGGCGCCATTTCCGTTCCAATTTTCTGTAAGCTTGCCTCAGAGCTCGGGTATTTTCTGTGTACCAGGGAGATCGTTTCTTATGACAAATGTTTTCAGTTTTTAGGGGTGCAACTGCATCTAGGCTATTGCGCAAGGTTAAATTGAGTTCCTCAGTTAGGTGTTTAACTGATTTTTGTCCTCTGACATCCTTGGGTAGGCAAAGGGAGTCTGGAAGGGCATCAAGGAATCTCTGGGTTGTCTGAGAATATATAGCATGACTTTTGATGCTCCTTGGTTCGGATCTGAGCAGATTATTTGTTGCGACTGCAAACATCATAAAATGGTTGTCCGATAGTCCAGGGTTAGGAAAAACATAAAGATCCACAACATTTATTCCATGGGACAAAACTAGGTCCAGAGTATGACTCTGGCAGTGAGTAGGTCCAGAGACATGTTGGACAAATCCTGTGGACTTTTCCATGTGAATATTAAAGTCACCAAAAATTAGAATATGATCTGTTATGACTACAAGGTCCGATAGGAATTCAAGGAACTCGGTGAGGAACGCTGTATATGGCCCAGGAGGCCTGTAAAAAGTAGCTATAAAAAGTGATTGGGTAGGCTGCATAGATTTCATGACTAGAAGCTTAAAAGACAAAAACGTTGGGTTTTGTTTGTAAATTGAAATTTGGTATCGTAAATGTTAGCAACACCTCCGCCTTTGCGGGATGCACGGGGGATATGGTCACTAGTGTAACCAGGAGGTGAGGTCTCATTTAACACAGTAAATTCATCATGCTTAAGCCATGATTCAGTCAGGCCAATCATGTCAAGATTATGATCAGTGATTAGTTAATTGACTATAACTGCCTTGGAAGTGAGGGATCTAACATTAAGTAGCCGTATTTTGAGATGTGAGGTATCACGATCTCTTTCAATAATGGCAGGAATGGAGGAGGTCTTTATTCTAGTGAGATTGCTAAGGCGAACACCGCCATGTTTAGTTTTGCCCAACCTAGGTCAAGGCACAGACACGGTCTCAATGGAGATAGCTGAGCTGACTACACTGACTATGCTAGTGGCAGACTCCACTAAGCTGGCAGGTTGGCGAATAGCCTACTACCTGGCCTGCACCCTATTTCATTGTGGAGCTAGGGAAGTTAGAGCCCTGTCTATGTTCATATATAAGATGAGAGCATCCCTCCAGCTAGGATGGAGTCCGTCACTCCTCAACAGGCCAGGCTTGGTCCTGTTTGTGGGTGAGTCACAGAAATTCTATCTTTTGGGAGGGGCAGAAAACAGTTTTCAACCAGCGATTGATTTGTGAGACTCTGCTGTAGAGCACATCACTCCCCCTACCTGGGAAGGGGCCAGAGACAATAACTTGATGCCGACATATCTTTCTAGCTGATTTACACACCGAAGCTATGTTGCGCTTGGTGACCTCTGACTTTTTCAGCCTAACATCGTTGGTGCCAACGTGGTATGATTATAAATAGTAATTGCTATTACCTAATTCATATTGTGGTTTCTGTCAACCGAGAATTATCTAAATATGACCACTTGTGTTTGTTCAATCTTTCCTCAGTAAGTGCAAGGACAAATGTAGCCTACATTTTCCGGTTTGGAGGATTGTGTTATGCTGTCGCTACTTCTGTGAATTTCTGAACATTGCATCCAGAAAGTAAACTGGTCACATTTGGGACATACCTTTGTTTGTGCAAAATATTTCTGTGAAAAAACAGTGTGGCCAGCTCAAATGCTGACTGTGGCATCAATTGAAACTGGACATTCTAAATAAGCGTTCTAATCACACGTACCCTGCAGGATCCAATGAGGAATGATCACACCCATTTGTTGGTACTGTGAAAAGGTTAAAGCATATTGGATGACTGAAATTCATATTCCATTCACCAGTTCAATGTAACAGTGATAGGTTTATGCTACTACATGATACTCACATTTTTCCTATGCCCATCATGAGGTTGCTACAACCTAGCCTATGAAGGAAAGTTTACAACATAGGTGAACACAGGTCCAGAATAGCAGTTGAGATGACAGACAATGACACATTCAATACCGCCTTGCACAATCTTGCCTACATCTAGCTGATCTAGGGTGTAATCATTAGACCAACAGTTGCAACAAGAGTTTCTATTAGACAAATTCAGGTATGTTTATTCCCATTTCGTTCCGTTTGCTTTCATTTAAGAAACGTTATTCAATAGAATCAGCGGAATGAATACACCCCTGATCATGTGTAAACACAGTAAACACTTTCATAGCAGCCACATTGTATTCCTCCTCGCATCTATGCGCTCTCCTCCACTCACCTTTTCCCTTCGCTCACTGCACAACACATTAGCTGTGTGTGACTTAAATGTAAATGTAAATGACCAGGTGAAAAAAACCTTTCCAAGCCAAACGTTATCATAACCACTACACACAACCTACATATGTGTCATCATATTAGCTAAAGTAACATCATAGTCAACATAGCTAATAGAACTAATGCGTTAGTAAATCTTCTACAATCATGCAGTAACATTACAGTGTACAGGCAGTAAGCAAATTAGCACATACACCGGCTGACCCCGGTGGAAAAATGTTAGTAAAACCAAAAGCTTACCTTGACTTGGAAGTGTTCCAGTGTTGTGTTGGATAGACATTGCCAGCTAGCTAACACAGCATCTCTCTGTTTGAACAGGATGTTTGAGTAGGCTAAACTAGCTAGCTGCATTTGCTAGCTAAGTGAGTGAAACTGAAAGTAAAAAAATAATAATCTAAATCTGTCTCTCTCTTACCTCTCCTTCATTTTGGAAGAAATTAATTTGTTCAAAACTGTTGTCTTAGAGTCAACTACTCTCCACGTTTTATGCAATGCAGTGCTAGCTAGCTGTAGTTTATGCTTTCAGTAGTAGATTCATTATCTGATTCTTTGGTTGGGTGGACAACAAGTCAGTTCATGCTGCAAGAGCTATGATAGGTTGGAGGATGTCCTCCGGAAGTTGTCATAATTAGTGCGTAAGTCTATGGAAGGAGGTGAGAAACATGAGTCTCCGAGTTTTTTTTTATTGAAGTCAATGTACCCAGAGGATGGAAGCTAGCTGTCCTCTGGCTACACCATGGTGCTACCCTACAGAGTACTATTGAGGCTACTGTAGACCTTCATTGCAAAACAGTGTGCTTTAATCAATTATTTGGTGACGTGAACATATTTAGTATAGTTTTATCAAAAAAATATAACTTTGTTAATGTTTTGAAATGTATTTTTATGAAATTCACTGAGGATGATCCTCCCCTTCCTCCTGTGATGAGCATTCACTGACCCACAGAATGTTGGCCCTCAGCTGAAAAGTGTCTTTAACCGGACCCATTAATCCAGAGACAAAAGCAGACAAGAGTGAGTAATTGACAGCACATAGCTTTCTGAATGGCCCCTGCCAACACAGCTAACCAAATGGCCCAACATGGGGCTAGGATTACCCTTTATCAAGCATCAACTGTTTGCCTTCCCAGACAAAGAGCTATTGCTTTGAAACAATTTAATGGACCATGGCCGACCATGGCGTAGGCCTTTCATATTATGGGGAGCTGCAATGAAAAGAAATGAATAGAACAAAATGCAGGCACGTCAAGAGGTACTATCTGTTTGAGACATAATGAGTGTGAAAATGTGCATTGACAAGAGTATTAGATGATAAACAATAGCAATCCCTCTCAGTTCATTGTATCCATGAGTGATAAAGCAAAGGCTAAAAGGTTTACAAAACAGCTCAACCGCCATTACTTCGAAAAAATGTGTCTACCGTCTGGTGGAGATATTGTTTTCTTGTTATTAGCATGCTGGCACATCATATTGTCCGAAATGACACCCTAGTGCACTACTTTTGATCAGAGCTCTGACAGTTCAGTGTGAACTGCTACTATATTTATATCTCTGCTGAACAATGTATCATCCCACAATCACCACTTCATATACACCTCAGCTCAGCTCACTCCTTAGAACTCTCCACAGATAATTCCTTTATACTTTCCTCTACATGACTTATTTCCTAAGCTTGCCGACACATACAACGTGACTTACTTTCCAAAGGCTTTCAGATACAACCATTTCACTGTAATTCCATTGCAAAATACAACAATTCTGCTATTTCTTTTCCTTTTTGAATTGACTCTTGAAGGGTACCCTCTAAAGTTCAATTTAAGTGACTGACCAGCCCACATGCTGTTGCTCAACTGCCGTTTTATGCTGCTTTGTAAATAAAAGGTAGACAAAAACATGCCATTCAGGTGGTGTGCATGTGGTGCCTCAGTGTTTCCCACTCTACAGCTCTAAAATGGTCAAATAACAGATGCACAGCACCGAGCAAAATTATCTAGCACCATCTGCCTTATTGCAGGCTGCGCACAAGCTTTAATGCCATCAATTTCAACCAGATTTTTAGGGGTTACAGTGCTGACTTTGCTCCAGTCACCTTAAACATAATATTGTCTAGGAAATGTAATACACATATGAGTGTTATACCAGCCTCCAGGGGATGGTTTGGTACTGTAGAATGAGAAATTTAATGACACAATTGTGTTAGAAATCCATGAGACATTCTTGAAATACACAATATCTTAAATAAGTTAGCATAGCAGCAAACAATACTCACAGCTGAATGGGCACACACACGACTCAAATTAGGCCATCTCTGCTCCAGTCTTTACCAGAAGACACTGACCCTACCGTTAAGCGTGTTTACATTGAGCTGCACTGTGGTCGGAGGGCAATTAGGGTTACATTAAGACGCTGTAGAGCCGGCGCGAAAAACGTACCTCAATCTAGGGATGGGATATGCCACTGTACTCCAAATTGTACCTTTATCGACAATGATACACCAAAGAAAACTGAAAAAAAATGCCTGAAACTAGATCCCCACGCCCCATATACTGGTCCTGATGAGAAAAAATATATACTTTGTCCAACCAACCCAGTAAATGTTGGAAGCAAATATTGCCTGGCTGGCTGGCTGTCAATAAATACCCTTAAAGGCGCAATATGTAGCTTTGTGAGCGACCAACCAAATTCACATATAAATGTTAGTTAAAGATCTGTCACTTTCGTTGACAACAAGATAAGCGGTAGATCCATTCTATGGGTGCGATTTTTATGCTTCTTAGTCCTTAAGTTTTGTTTTTACGTCTTTTTCCTTTAGGTTTTGTACACCAGCTGTTTGAAGAAAACTGAAAATATGATATTTTGGGTTATTGAAAATATATTTCACAGCAGTTTAGATGGTACAGTGATTCTATATACTTTACATTGCGTGTTTTGTCACATAAACATATTAGAATTTTTGCGTGATTTCTACATTTTGCGCCGTTTAAAGGCTTAAAAATCCTCCTTTACCATGTCTCCATTCATCTACACTGAAGTGGATTCAACAGGTGAAATCGATAAGGGATCATAGCTTTCAACTGGATTCACCTGGTCACTCTATGTCATGGAAAGAGCACACTTGTACACTCACTATATATTTCCACACTGATATTGGAATAATACTGCGAATTGTTTGTATTTATTAGGATCCACATTAGCCGCTGCAAAAGCACCAGCTACTCTTCCTGGGGTCCACATGAAACATGACATAATACACAGTACAGGACATTATTAGTCAAGGGGTGAAGTACATACATAGCCTGCACATCAGTACATACTGTACACACAATATCTAGTTCAAATACATAGTACAGTGCAAATTACAATACAATATGTAAAATGGCTGTATCTCTTCACAGTCCCATTTGTGTGGGGTTCTTTTATCAGTTAGTTTTATTGCTAGCTTGAGTTACCTGGCTTGGCAGAGAGTTCCATATAGTCATGGTTCTATTTAATACTGTGCGTTTCCCAGCCTGTGTTCTGGACCTGGGAACTGTGAAGAGAACTCTGGTTGCATGTCTTGTGTTATACCAATGAGTGTCAGACAGTGCTTGAACAGACAGTTTGGTACAGTACCTTCAACACATCAACACCTCGCACAAAGATCAATAGTGATGCAGTCAATCGCTCCTCAATTTTGAGCCAGGAATGATTGACATGCATGTTACTGACACTTTCCCTCCATGTACTGTACATCTAAGTGCCATACATGCTGCTTTGTTCTGGACCAACTGTCATTCTTTGCCATACATGACCACACCGGTGCAACAAAACTAGGGCCTGTAGGACTTGTCTCGTCGACTGAGATGTCAAAAAGGCAGAGCAATGCACTATCATGGACAGACCTCTTCCCATTTTATCAACCATTGAGTCTATATGTTTTGACCAAGCTTGCTATCTAGGGTTACACACAGCAGTTTAGTCACCTCAGATTGCTCAATAGCCACATTATTCAATAATAGCTCTAAACGAAGTTTAGCATTGAGCGAGTGATTTGTCCCAAAAGTTACGATTTTATAGTGAAAGTTCTGAAAATTATGATAATGCAGATTTTAGTGTAAGAGCTGTTTTAAAAGGCCACCTGACATTTCAGCCTGTTTTGGTGGGATGGAGTTTTGGCCAGCCTGGTGACAACACCAGGTGGTAAATTAGTTAACAGACCAATAAGAAATAGGTTCCAAACCTCTCTGCCAATAAAAGCTAGTTTTCAGTTTTTCACTCCCCACTCAGACCACTTCCAGATAGTCCCAGCAAAATTCTTGCTTGATAAATTGCTCTTTGCTAAGATTTTCTTTTTTCTTTCTTTTAATTTAAAACAATCACAGTATGGTAAACTGTTACACTCTGAGTGGTTGTTTGGGAACCAATACAAGGTCTGGTGAGTCCTGCACCCCGCCCAAATGGAAAGTGAATAGAAAGTGACATATAATTTCAAAGCTACAGCTCTTGTCTTTTTGGAAATCAAACTCACATCTTACTACAGGCTCTGTAATAGTCACATTGTTTCTGACCCCTTTATCAGAATCCCACAGATCTTAGGGTAGTATACAACACTATAAGCTGTTTAGAAAATGCCACCAGAGGGCATCAGAGTTTGGAACCCAGAAATTATTTGATATTGAGACTGGACCTTAAAAAAGTGGCAGAATGCACCTTTTCTTTTTAAATAAAGTTTTAAAAATAAATATATGTAAAATTGCATGCCTACTGGCATCTTTTAGAAGGGCTTCATTGAACAAAAGTGCTGAGAATTTGACTTTCAAAGTTTTCTAGGAAAAAATTACAAGGCAGCAAAAACTGATACCATACCAACGGCTAAACAGGTCTCTCTTATAACCATTGGGTTAGTGAGGTAGACAAAGATTGGGGTCGATTCACTGTTTTTTCAACGTCGTGGGAGACTCGTATGAAGTCCGGGTCCTGAATACTGAGAAGGCATTTTTCTCTGATCTGAGGCAGCATACAGCAGGTCTTAATTACGTCCCCCGAGACATGGGGCACGTCTGAGGCTGGACCGCCCACAGAGCTAAAGGGTTTCAAATGGTTAGAATTAGATGATCAATACTGTGATTAGCAAAGCCTTGTAGCTATTGTGTGTTGTTAACAATCCATTGCAGCAGTGCCAAGCCCAGGGTACAGTGTGTGTGTGTGTGTGTGTGTGTGTGTGTGTGTGTGTGTGTGTGTGTGTGTGTGTGTGTGTGTGTGTGTGTGTGTGTGTGTGTGTGTGTGTGTGTGTGTGTGTGTGTGTGTGTGTGTGTCAGTGACACACTGTGTATTAAGACTTTAATGGTTTTCTGCAATACAGCATAGGTTGATGTACTATATACCGTATGACCTTGGCATTGCATGTGAACTTGCAACTAGGCTACCTCTGAAACAGTGCTATACTCAATGGTGAATTAGCATTAGTAAAGCCTTAATAGATGCCATTGGTATATGAAGTATTGGTGTAGTGGTATTGGCCACAGGAAGGGACAAAGTTGATATTTTTCCTCTAGAAATCAATTAACTTGTTGCCAATGATATCTGACAAATGAGCCAGGGGTGAGGGAATCAGACTGAAGTAAATTTGGCACAACAAGGACAGATTTAAAAGTTAATTCCCTGTATTGTGGGTCATTTCAGTTCTCAACCTCCCATGTTCAGCCATGGCTTTTCTACCTACAGTTAGGGAACTTGTACCTTCATAAGCTGCTAAGAATTTAATAATTGGACACTGGCATATATAAAAGAAGGAATTGCTTTTGCACATCTTGACAAATATCACTAAGTCGAATTTGTCTCTGCCATTACGTTATGACTGTGACTTGATTCCAAATGGCTTGGCCTTCCACCCCCGAGAATTCAGTGCATAATTGAGTGACTTTTTGGCAATCAAGTCAGAGTCATAACTGAATGGTAGAGAAAAATTCAACTTAGTGACATTTGTCAAGATGTTCTCAAGCAATTCCTTATTTTATTATATGCCAGTGTCCAATTATTATATTCTTAGCAGCTTGTGAAGGTCCAAGTTCCATACCTGTAGGCAGAAAAGCCATGGCTTAACATGGGAGGTTGAGATCTAACACCTCACAAGTTCATCACATTACATTGAAAAATAATACCCAGGTCCTCCTCTGTTGTGTTTTCTTACTTATCGAAATTGGGCCATAACTGGCCCGACCAATACACATTTAGAAGGGGGCTCACCCAATTTAAAGTGGTGCATCCCCACACCATACTGTACTTGCTATCCCAGCCAAACCCGCTATCCTCCTCTGCAGTATAGTTCAGTTCTTACTCACTTAAGCGGCAGCCACTCTGACTGGCTGCTGAAATTCATTGCTGCACTCCATTACACGGCCAAGCAGTTGGGCTGGACCTGGGATTAGCGGGCCAATCAATACAGTCAGTATCTACCCCTTCTAATCTCTGTTGCCTGTGTCAGGCCTGCTATCTGTAATAGATCACAGGGATTAGGAGGAATTCTTAAGACACTGCTGCCACTCGAGGGTTGGCCGAGTGTGCCGAGGATGCCGATGCAGGCCCACTGCCGCCGTGAGCCGAATGGGGAAGCAGCCAGAGCCAAGAGAGGAGAGGAGAGCGGTAGCCTACACAAAGGAGGATAAGCAGTGGGGCAGGCAAGGCGAGAGCCCATGTCATTTCTCTAATCCTCCATTTATACTTTCACCAGCCTACAGATAATGAAAATGGAAAATAAAATGGAAAACTTCTCCGGCAGCAGGTTTTAATCTGTCGCATGCGTTTAACCATGGCAAGGTGACTGGGAACATTAACGTGTACAAACAGACCAGCTAGGACCTCCGTAAGGCAATCAAAGAGGCAAAATGACAGTACATGGACAAAGTGGAGTCGCAATTCAATAGCTCAGACACGAGACGTATGTAAGCAGGGACTCCAGACAATCACGGATTATAAAGGACAAGCCAGCCACGTCAAGGACACCGACGCCTCGCTCCCGGATAAGCTAAAACACCTTCTTTGGCCGCTTCGAGGAAAACAACATTGAGCTTCAGACGCAGGCCCCCGCTGCTCTCGTTCTCCGTGGTCGACGTGAGTAAGACATTTAAGCATATTAACCCTCGCAAGGCTGCCAGCCCAGACGGCATCCCAAGCCACATCCTCAGAGAAGGTGCAGACCAGCGGGCTGGAGTGTATACGGACATGTTCCATCTCTTCATATCTCAGTCTGTTGTCCCCACTTGCTTCAAGATGTCCACCATTATTCCTGTACCCAAGAAAATGAAGGTAACTGAACAAAATCGCCCCGTAGCACTTACTTGTCATCATGAAGTGCTTTGAGAGGCTAGTTAAGGACCATATCACCTCCACCTTTCCTGAAACCCTAGACCCACTACAATTCACATACTGCACACTGCCCTATTCCACCTGGACAAGAGAAATATCAATGTAAGAATGTAGTTCATCGACTACAGCTCAGCCTTCAACACCATACTGCCCTCCTAGCTCATCCTTTAAGCTCGGCACTGGGTCTGAAACCCCTCCCTGTGCAATTAGGTCTTGGACTTCCTGACGGGCCTACCGCAAGTGAAGGTAGGCAACATCACCCACCCCACCCTGATCCTCAAAATGGGGGGCCCACATGGGTGCGTGCTCAGCCCCCTCCTGTACTTCCTGTTCACCCATGGCATCTCCATCATCAAGTTTGCTGACGACACAACACTGATCTTGGACTACAGGAAACAGCAGAGACAGCACCCATCCCTATTTACAGGACTGCAGTAGAGACGGTCAAGTGCTTCACGTTCCTCTGCTGTCCTGAAATGACCTGAAATGGTCCCTCCACACAGACAGTGGGCTGCAACAGTGCCTCTTCAACCTCAGGAGGCATAAGAAATGTGGTGTGAACCCTAAGACCCTAACAAACCTCTACAGATGCACCACTGAGAGTATACTGTTGGGCTGTATCTTGGGCTGGTACTAAAATTGCATCGTCCATAACCGAAAGGGTTCTCCAAAGTGTGGTGCAGTCAGTCCAATACATTGTCGGGGGCACACTGCCTGTCCTCCAGGATATCTACAGCACCCGTTGTCACAGGAAGGACATCGACAGCATCCGGACTCTGACATTGCTCATTCTGATATTCCTTTATTTATTTATTTCATTTTACTTTTGTATTGTGTGTATTGTTTTGTATTGCTAGGTATTTCTCTGCACCTGCGCTAACATCTGCAAATCTGTGTACGCTACCAATAAATGTTGAGTTGATTTAACAAGAGGATCTGGCAGGTCAAATGTCCCTACATTTTCTTTGTACATTTTCACACCATCATATGATGGGCATCCAAGACTTACAGAGAAACACCTGCCAGGCCTTAGTGCTAGTACTTATTTTCAGCTGTAGTCAAAGCACTAAGAAATCTGTAAGCCCTGTTTTGTCCTCTCCTCACACATGGCTGAACTGCAGGAGGCATGTCCAATCAGAAATAATATGCGTGCGGAAAAGCAGCTTACACATGTTTGTAAAAGCAAAACTAACTGACGGGTGCAAGCCAATTTAAGAGCCGTCTCATTGTCTATTGCCTGCATTTGTGTGTGTGTGTGTGTTTCATGTAAATCATTTAAAGTACAAATGCAGAGCCAATGATGGGCTCTGCTATTAAATTAGCATTATCTTTCACGCAGGACACAAATGTGTTTCATGGTTCCATAAAAAAGTGGGGAACTTATTATATGCATAAGATTGAAATAATGGTTAGCTAATGTTATGATATGGGGGTAGTTTAGTGTGAGGCACAGATGCATAACATACTACACTTCCACACCTCATCCCCAGGGGGCATCAAACTAGTTTAGTTGATGTGCTCTTACTAAGGTGTGGGCAATTAGGATGCTTGGCAGTCCAGCAGAGAGAGAGAGAGAGAGAGAGAGAGAGAGAGAGAGAGAGAGAGAGACCAGAGGCCTCTCAGATGGACTTTGTTTCTTTGTGTTAATTAACTCCTTTAGTTGGGAATTACTTTTTGTAGTTTGATTTTTGTACATATTTATTTTATCACCATGAACTGAACAATATACCTGGACGACCAAGGGGTAAAGACAAAGCTGGCCCTGAACTCTGTACATACAAGACGGACCTTATGCTGATTTCTCATAGTGAGCTCAAAAAGTATTGGGACATTGACAATTGTGTTGTTGTTATTTTGGCGCTGTACTCCAGTACTTTGGAATTAACTATACAATAACTAAAGTGCAGACTGTCACCTTTAATTTGGGGGCATATTCATCCATATCAGGTGAACTGTTTAGAAATTAAAGCACTTTTTGTACACATTGCCCCCATTTTAGGGGACCAAAAGTATTTGGACAAATTCGCTTATGTCTATTAAATTAGTCAATTTAGTATTTGGTCCCATATTCCTAGCACACAAGGATTACATCAAGCTTGTGACATTACGAATTTATTTTGCTGTTTGTTTTGGTTGTGTTTCAGATTATTTTAAAATCAAATGTTATGCGATGAATATACAACAACCTTACGGTGAAATGCTTACTAACAAGTAAGCATTTTCTGCTACATATACATGGAACCAACAATGCCGTTTTAAGAAAATACCTAAAAAAAAAAGTAAGAGATAAGAAAAACAAATAATTAAAGAGCAGCAGTTAATAACAATAGCGCGACTATAAACAAGAGGTACCGGTACAGAGTCAATGTGCGGGGGCACCGGTGTCGAGGTAATTGAGGTTATTAAAGTTACTATGCATAGATAATAACAGAGAGTAGCAGCAGTGTAGAAGAAGGGGCAAGGGTGGCTACTTTGAAGAATTTAACATATCACTTTTGCTGGTTACTACATGCTTCCATATGTGTTATTTCATAGTTTTGATGTCTTAACTATTATGTAGAAAATAGTAAAAATAAAGAAAAACCATTGAATGAGGTGTCCAAACGTTTGACTGGTACTTTATATATTTACAGTTCATTTGGAAAGTATTCTGACGCTTCAACTTTTTCCACATTTTGGTCACATTACAATCTTATTGTAAAACAGATTGAATACATTTTCATCCTCATCAGTCTACACACAGTATCCCACGACTAAGTGAATACAGATTTTGCCATTCAGACCCTTTGCTCTGAGACTCGAAATTGAGCTCAGGTGCAACCCGTTTCCATTGATCATCCTTTAGATGTGTCCACAACTTGATAGGAGTCCACCTGTAGTAAATTTAATTGATTGGACATTATGTGGAAAGGCACACACCTGTCTATATAAGGTCCCACAGTTGACAGTGCATGTCAGAGCAAAAACCAAGCCATGAGACAGGATTGTGTTGAGGCACAGATCTGGGGAGGGGTAACAAAGGTTTCTGCAGCATTGAAGGTCCCCAAGAACACAGTGGCCTCCATCACCCTTAAATGGAAGAAGTTTGGAACCACCAAGTCTCTTCCTAGAGCTGGCCGCCCAGCCAAACTGAGCAACCAAGAGGTAACCAAGAAGGTAACCAAGAACCCAATGATCACACTGAAGGCGCTGCAGAGTTCCTCTGTGGAGATGGGAGAACCTTCCAGAAGGACAACCATCGCTGCAACACTCCACCAATCAGGCCTTTATGGTAGCGTGGCCAGACGGAAGCCGCTCCTCACTAAAAGGCACATGACAGCCCACTTGGAGCACCTTAAGACTCTCAGACCATGAGAAACAAGATTCTCTGGTCTGATGAAACCAAGCTTAAACTCTGGCCTGAATATCAAGCATCACATTTGGAGGAAACCTGGCACCCTCCCTATGGCGAAGCATGGTGGTGGCTAACCCAAATACAGGTGTGCCAAGCTTGTAGAGTCATACCCAAGAAGACTCGAGGTACTAAATAAAGGGTCTGAATACTTATGCAGATGTGAAATTATTATTTATGTATTGCAAAAATGTTTTTTGCTTTTTCATTATGGGGTACAGAATAAAACGTTATTGTCCATCCAGGATGGATTTATTTTCCCATTAAAAGGAACACATACATTCTCACATACATATTTAAACCAGTGAGTCCATGTTGCATACACTAAAAACAGAGGATATTCATGCATTCACTCACAACTGACCGCTGTCCCAACTGCACTGGATATAGATACAATTGATTTTGCATTTAGTAAGCCAGCAGCACAGGAAACAAATGAATGTTTGTTTGGGCATTCTGAAGCACAGGCCAGAGGGAAGCTTCTCGATCTGAGGGTATAGAGGGTGGGAGGGGTCACCAACGACAGCCAGCGCCTTCTTTTTGGTTGCATTGTGGAGCAGACTGTTCAAATGTGCATGTGGTCAACCAATTACTTTGCTTTTGCTCCTCACACTCAGATTGAACGTGAAGATGCTCTCCAGAACAGCCTGGCTGATTTAAAAACAGGCGCTGGCTTGCTTTAAAAAAAATAGTCTGCATTCTCTGTGAAACTCAGCTTGTTATCAATTTGTTATCCTAGGTATTTGAAACACTCAACCACCTGCACTGGTTGGTCATTCAGAGAGAGTCATTGGGACATTGATAAGCTTTTCTGCTACATATACATGGTACTTTTATATAAAGCAGTAACATAATAATACATTACCAAACATAAGCTTTTTAATCCCAACCCTCAGACCATCCCACCTATCACCATAGACCACCCTCGTTTGGTTTCCATGTGCCATATTTTTATATATTTTTATTTTATTATTATTGTGCTGTGATGTTTTACATACATTTTGAACCTTTCTAATCATTTAGTATCCACAGATTGTGAGCTAAAGATAACCTTTCCTACAAGTATATATTTTTTATTGACTGACTATGGCTTTCCAAATCGCCTATCACTGCTAAGGTTAATTTTAAGTGCATGTTGTGATTTTTGTTTAAACCATTCGTGAACCTGTGACCAGAAACAAGCTACATAGGGCCAATACCAGAATAAATTGATTGTCTGTTCACAGCAAAATCTACAGAGCTGAGATTGTTGTATGTCCCATATATATAGCATTCTGTTAGTGGCAAGAATTTTATATAATAATTTAAATTGAAAATCTCTGTTGAATCAAGTGTAGTTTTTTGTATCAGTTCATAAACCATATGCCATGGAATGGAATTGGTACATCGAACATCTCTTCCCATTTATTTTGCAACCTGTATGGCGCAGCTGTCAATATTTTTGTCCTAAAATGAAACTGGTATATTTTTCTATTCATGCCAGTTCCTTTCAGCCAATTTGTATCTTTTAATATATGGCAGGCAAACAAGTTCCCTACCTTCTCCCTTTTCACTTGCCGCCTCCACTTGTACTGCAATCGGTTGTTCCCATATATGTAGCTCCTCCGTTTCTATTCATAATAATATTAATAAATATAAAGTTTTTTTATTAATCAGTATATTTGAGTTTAACCATAACATTTGTTCTATATTTTTTGGAGGATAAAATTAAAATTGTAACCAGTTTTGTATTGCTTGTTTACTTTAAACAATGTTATTTTCAATTTGTGGGAAAAGAGAAGATGTAATCTGTATAAAGGCAATTTTTGAACAAGGTATGAGCCTTCCTTAATAATCTACTGGAGAACCTTTTTGGATTTAAGTATAACTTACGTATGAGATACTTTTAGTGAGAGGTTTAAAGCTTTATTAATTAAAAATTTCAGCCCCCCAAACTCATATTCATTATATAAATAGGCATGTTTATTCTGTCTTGCTTTTTTTATTTTTTCACCTTTATTTGACCAGGTAGGCTAGTTGAGAACAAGTTCTCATTTACAACTGCGACCTGGCCAAGATAAAGCAAAGAAGTTCGACACATACAAGTTACACATGGAATAAAAAAAAACATACAGCCAATAATACAATAGAAAAAAAGTGTATATATACAGTGTGTGCAAATGAGGTAAGGGAGGTAAGGCAATAAAATAGGCCATAGTGGCAAAGTAATTACGATATAGCAATTAAACACTGGAGTGATAGATGTGCAGAAGATGAATGTGCAAGTAGAGATACTGGGGTGCAAAGGAACTAAATAAATACAGTATAGGGACGAGGTAGTTGGATGGGCAATTTACAGATGGGCTATGTGCAGTGATCTATGAGCTGCTCTGACAGCTGGTGCTTAAAGCTAGTGAGGAAGATATGAGTCTTCAGATTCAGCTAATTCTTTTTTTTCAGTTTGTTCCTGTCATTGGCAGCAGAGAACTGGAAGGAGAGGCGGCTAAGGGAGGAATTGGCTTTGGGGGTGACCAGTGAAATATACCTGCTGGAGTGTGTGCTGCAGGTGGGTGCTGTTATGGTGACCAGTGAACTGAGATAAGGCGGGGCTTTACCAAGCAAAGACTGAGATGACCTGGAGCCAGGAGGTTTGGCGACGAGTATGAAGTGGGCCAGCCAACGAGAGCGTATAGGTCGCATTGGTGGGTAGTATATCGGCTTTGACAAAACGGATGGCACTGTGATAGACTGCATCCAGTTTGTTGAGTAGAGTGTTGGAGGCTATTTTGTAAATGACATCGCCGAAGTCGAGGATGGGCTGGATAGTACGTTTTACGAGAGTATGTTTGGCAGCATGAATGAAGGATGCTTTGTTTGCGAAATAGGAAGCCTTTTTTAGATTTATTTTTGGATTGGAGATGCTTAATGTGGGTCTGGAATGAGAGTTTACAGTCTAACCAGACACCTAGGTATTTGTAGTTGTCCACATATTATAAGTCAGAACCGTCCAGAGTAGTGATGCGGGCAGGTGCGGGCAGCGATCGGTTGAAGACCATGCATTTAGTTTTACTTGCATAAGTTAATTTATATTTTTTGAGATGTGAATACCAAGTACCATCTGCCCATTTTATTGGTAAACTACAAGGTAGTGTAAACACTATTGTTTAATGATCCAATACGTAATATGGTACACTTGTCATAATTAGTTTTTAATCCAGAGAGACAAAGGAAAGTGATGAAGATCTTCAATGAGACTGTGCAGGGATCCAGATTGCGGACTTAACAAAAAACTAGGTATCGGCATACATTGACACATTCGTTTTTATCCCCTGGATTTCTAACCCCTTGATGTTCTTGTTAGATTTCATTTTAATAGCTGGCATTTCAATGGAAACAATAAATAGATATATAAAGACAAAAGACAGCCTTGATTTTCTCTTCTTAAAAGATCGATACTTTCTGAGAAGTAACGATTTACTATTTTACATCTGAGATTGTGAAGAGATTCACCAAAATTAAAGTTGTCCAGGTATTTCTGTATACACTCTCGTCGTACTTTATCAAACACCTTTTCAAAATGTGCTGTGACGACCAGGCCTGGTATCTTCGATGCTTCATAATGTTCAATTGTGTTTCAAGTAATTGTCGTATATTATCTCCAATATATCGTCCATGTAAAAAAAAAATGTTTTATTCTATGCATTTGCCAGGATTTTCACATCACAACATTATCACAACTAGAGGTCTCCAGTTTTTAAATGGACTGGAACTTTATACTTACCACCTAGGTGCTGTTTTAGTAGTAATGATATCAGACCTTCTTGTTGAGTACCTGAAAGTCTACCATTTGTATAGGAGTAATTCAAACATGCTAATAATGGATCTTTAAGTACATCAAAAAAAGGTCTGACATACTTCTACTGGTAAACCGTCAAGCCCTGGTGTTTTTCCAGACTGAAAAGATTTTATTGCCTCAAAGTTCCTCTTCTGTATGTTGGCCTTCACACAGGTCTTTCTGTAAATGTGTGAATTTTACATTTATTATTATTATTATTCGGAAAGAAATCCTTACAGTTAACATCTGTAATGGCTTTCTTTAGGTGAAAAAGAGTCGGACCAAAATGCGGCGTGGCTATTGAGATTCATGTTTTAATGAAACAAGGAAACACGGGAGGCATTAATAGTTTTTTAAAACGTTTGATGCCAGCATAAATGAGACTAGGAAGTAATCAAGACAGCTAGCTTGATTTAGCCTCCTCAGTGTATATCTCACTAGGTCTGGGTTTTTCAACCTCCATATATCCATTAGTTCTCATGTATCCATGATCTCCTTAAGTGCTTGAGGGTGATAATTTGTAGAGTGAGTTAATTTACGACCCATTGAGGTACTTAAAACCGTATTATAATCTCCCACCATAATAATAGATTAATTCGTTGCTTGTGAGCTCAATAAATTATTATATATATATATTTTCATAGAAGAGTGGATCATCATTATTGGGCCCATATAGATTAATTTGCCAGTTCTGTTTTTGGTCCAATAGCATATTTTAAAATAACCCATGTTACTTGTGGATCTATTTGCACAAGCAGATCAACACTTGTATTAATTAGTATAATCACTCCTTTTGAGTTAAACATTTATTTTACTTTTTTTATGATCTGCTAAGCCAATAAAAAAAGCCAGTTCATTGGATTGAAATGTTTGAAAAAAAGAAGAGGGAACAACCTAAATATATCGCAAGACCAGTCTTTTTTTATGGCCATTACATGTAAGACATATTTCATGTAGTCCTCATTATATCCTGTTGTATTCCGACAAAAAAAAGAAACAGCGACTCTAACGTCCACCAATGACTGCAAGTAAGAATGTCTTAGGCATCCCACTGTCCATAAAGGAATACCCAAGTTTAACTTACAATCGACTCTGTCACAGCCATGGCATGATAGCCAAGAATACATGCATTACTGACAACCAAGAGCAAGTCAACATGTAAAAACAACCCTCTCTCCACCCGTACACATTTTGTTTTTTATTCCAGGGTTGTTGCTATATCGCCTCAGCTGTTTTACACCTAGGTGTATATCATTAGAATCAAGAATATAAAAGGTAGCATAAATAGCATATATAGAAATATACAGCATAATATACCTCTCTCTCACTTAGAAGTGCTTCCATAAGCCAGTTATTGATAGTTCTACCGTTAACTTTAATACATTTCTCTCAGTGTTAACCAGCCTGCCACACACTAGTAGAGACAACAATCCTGTTGACAATACCTAATCCATTTGCCGGTGTGTACCGAAACAATAATCATCCTTGACATTTTTTACTTTGAGATTTATTTTTTTAAATGTAAGGGTAATAACACCAATTATTTTAGGATTGTATAGGCCTATTCCAATAGAGATCCTAGGCAGGTTTTTAATTATATAGTCCTTTATCCTAGTCCTATAAATCTATTCATATTTATTTAGTTGTATTATCTTAAAAGCTAAGGGGCGCACTATGTAACAGCTTTTAAGTCATAATATCCCTGACCTCTACAATTTGGCCATATTATATCAACAAACAAAAAAACTTGGTATTTCTACTGTACAATCCTCAAATTAAATAAAGAAAACATCTAAGAAAAAAGGTCAGCCTTACCCATCTTCCCCTTCCTCTAAATCAAAACCTGATATTAAATCCATATAGTCCAAAGTTCCATATTGCCAAAATTGAAAAAGGATCAGTTCATCATACCCATTCTGTATTACCACGAGTCCAACCTTATTTTAAGTCCACATACTCCACGGTTCCATACTGTATGAATAAAAAAAAGTTAATGTAAAAAAAACAAATTAATCCATATTTGTACTGTGTAATGCGGTGCAAATATGTATCGGGGACTACTTCAACAGGAGGTAGCTATCACTCACAGCCACGTTGTAATCTTCGAGTCCTTGCACATTTGATTGTTTACATATAATTTATCGACCACTAGAGGAACATTCTGCTTCTCTGCTCGGAGCCTTTTGAAAGTGGGGTACAGTCGTCTCTTCACAGAGAATGGGGTGTTCTTCAACTCCATACACTGTTGTAACAAGGCAATTTTCATTTTGTAGTGGGTTAGCATAGCTACAATCGGACCGGGCCTTCCTTTTGCCATCTGTTGACATTCATGACCAGTAGTCGTTTAAGCAGTGTGTGTATTTGCATTGTATAGAAAGCTGAACTAAAATGAATAAATAAAATGTGTACATATGATTTTCCATGTTGAAGGTGACTAGCCACCATGTTCACCAAGGTCAGGGTAGCACCATGTGCCTTATAGGCAAACGTGCTATGGAAAGGGTAAGGTGTTTACTTACAACCCTTTTCATGCATTTGGCCAAAAGGGTCGTGAGGGCCACAGGTCGAAAGTCATTTGGTGATTTGGCCCAACTTCTTAGGCATCGGTACAATGGTTGACACCTTCCAGGAGTTTGGCACTGTACAGGAGTTGAAACATTTGTGTGAAGGCTCCCTTGAGCTGGTCGGCACAGACCTTCAGTACTTTGCCCCGTACTCCGTCTGGTCCAGGTGCTTTGTGTGGCTTAATATTTGACAAGCATGAGGCCACCTCGTTCTCTTATCTGGACAGGAGAGGAGTTGGGGATGCTCTCACATTTGTTTACATTCGTCTTTAAAATCGACAGTGTCAAATCTTCCATAAAAACAGTTTAGGTCGTTTACAAAGGATGAACAGCAATTTTATTGTTTTCTTTTTCTTTCTCTTCCCATCAATGCATTAAGCCCTTCCCGTACTTGTCTTGGATTTCCTGTACAGAACCTCTGCTCCACTATAACCTTGAAGGCCTTTTTTGCTTTCCACATTTTTGACCTGAATTAATTTTCTTTCTCCTTTACAGCATCACTATCTCCTTTACGGGAATGCAAACTTCCTTTCATTGAGGCACATTTTCAAGTCCTTAGACACCCAGGGCTTGTCGTTGGGAAATACTCTGACAGTTTTTGTGTTAATGACAGAATCCTCACAGAACTGGATGTATGATGTAATGCTGTCTGTCAACTCCCTGCACGAGTCAAAGAACACCTCCCAGTCTGTGCAATCCTTGAGCCCCTCCTTACTCTCCTCTGTCCATACCTGAATGGATTTATCAGTTTCAACTGCCTATATATTGGTAGTGGAGAGATAACGTTATGGTCAGATTTCCTGATGGATGCTATGCACACTGCCTTGTATGCGTCCTCTACGTTACCATAATACTGATCCAGGAAGTGAGTTGAGTGAGTTGGACAGGTGACGTACAGTTGCAGAGTGGGGAGGAGAGCATATTAAAATCCCCAAGCACAAATACTGGCTGGTCAGTTGATTGTGAAAGCACAGCTTTGAAAGTCTGTTTTCCTGTCAGCAGCTTTCCTTATTGTTAGGTCCAGGCACATAGACCAGAATAATGGTAATTTGTCCAAACTTGCATAGTAGATAGAATGGCCTGAATGATACAACGAGAATTTCATTGTCTCTGGTGCACACTTGTTCAATCACATTACACTGCGTGACCCAAGTATTATCTACTAAAAAACATAGCTCCCCGCCCATTGATTTAAGTGATGTTGTCTTGTCTCGATCTGCTCTAATAACAGTGTAGCCATCAATATTGGCCTGCTTGAGCCACATATCTGTAAAGCAGATTTAAATTACTTATCATAAAGTCCCCTTCAAATTTAGCACTTGCCGTTAACTCATTCAGTTTGTTATTTAGTTTCCTTTTTTGTCTTTGTAGAACAACCATAAGGCAAGGCAATGCTGTTTTGGAGAGTGTGAGTTTTATCTCAAAGAGAGCAGAAACTCACAGGAGTGGGTGATGGTGGTTGATTTACTCACTGAGTCCACACAACCTCCGGTAGTGATTGTAAAGTTTTCCGCATATTACAGCGATTAGGATTAAAGTCGTCACACATGCTACGTACAATCCACTTTCAAACTTGCGACGCACTTGGATTTAGACAAAATTGAACAATATAACTAGAAACAAACAAACAATTAATGCAGGTGAGCTCAGGGTCTGGCAGGAGTGCCGCGCCCCCAATTGTGTGTAGATTGATGATGGATTAAATATTTTTTTCCCCATTTTAGAATATTGCTGTAACGTAACAAAATGTGGAAAAAGTCAAGAGATCTGAACAAAAATATGAATGCAACAATTTCAAAGATTTTACCCCTCCGAGACAATGCCACATGTGAAGAAGTCAGATGTGGAGGTCATGGGCTGGCGCTGTTACATATGGTCTATGGTTGTGAGGCCAGTTGGATGTATAGCCAAATTCACTAAAACGACATTGCAGGCAGTTTATGGTAGAGAAATGAACATTCAATTATCTGGCAACAGCTCTGTTGGACATTTCTGCAGTCAGCATGCCATATGCATGCTTCCAAAAAATCTGTGGCATTGTGTTGTGTGAAAAAACTGCACATTTTTAGAGTGGCCTTTGTCTCTGTCACAAGGTGCACCTGTGTAATGACAATGCTGTTTAATCAGCTTCTTGATATGCCACACCTGTCAGGTGGATGGATTATCTTGGCAAAGCCCTGAATGGCAATCTCCATGCTAAAACGGGTTATATCCATCTAGGAGTCCTCTATAAGAAATGGCAATGGTGGCTGTATTTGATTGCCAGCACAAATAATGCAGTCAAAACTGGCAGATGCAGTTGTGGCCAAAAGTTTTGAGAATGACACAAATATTTATTTTCACAAAGTCTGCTGCCTCAGTTTGTATGATGGCAATTTGCATATACTCCAGAATGTTATGAAGAGTGATCAGATGAATTGCAATTAATTGCAAAGTCCCTCTTTGCCATGCAAATGAACTGAATCCCAAAAACATTTCCACTGCATTTCAGCCCTGCCACAAATGGACCAGCTGACATCATGTCAGTGATTCTCTCGTTAAAACAACTTCAGGAGTATGTTCCTGTACAGGAACCAAATCAGCGGAAATTCCAGAGCGTCAACTAATTGTACTCGTTAAAACTTAAACTTTCATTAAAATTCACATGCAGGGTACTCAATTCAAGCCACACTCGTTGTGAATATAGCCAACATGTTAGATTTGAAAAATGCTTTTCGGCATAAGCATGAGAAGCTATTATCTGATAGCATGCAGCCCCCAGAAACACACAAAGGGGATGTAAACAAAGAAATTAGCGTAGCCGGCGCTACCCAAAACGCAGAAATAAAATATAAAACATTCATTTCCTTTGACGAGATTCTTTGTTGGCACTCCTATATGTCCCATAAACATCACATTTGGGTCTTTTTTCCGATTAAATCGGTCCATATATACCCAAAATGTCCATTTATGAACACCGTGAAATCCATGGAAAAAGGCACCTTTCCCAATGCAACGTAATTTTTTAAAATTCATAAAGTTGCCTATAAACTTTGACAAAACACTTCAACCTACTTCTGTAATCCAAGGGTAGGTATTAGTAAACGTTAATAAACGATCAAATTGATCACGGAGCGATCTGTATTCAATAACTAGACGTTTACAAAACGAAGTCCAGTTCCTCACGGACATTTTTTTCAGTTACGCAGCTGAAGACCGGATGTGCAATTGACTAATCTGACCAAGGAAAAAGGGCCCTGGTAATCACAACACTGGCGACATCGCGTGGAATCTGTAGGAATTACAAGCACAGTTCCATCACTTATGACAAGCCTTAGACAATACAAACACTGGCGGATGGATTTTTCTTTGTAGATTTTGTGATGAGGTGTTCTTACGATTTTGACAACGGAACTCGTTCTGTTATAGTCACAGACACCATTGAACCAGTTCTAGAACCTTCAGAGTGTTTTCTATGCACACATACTAATCATATGCATATACTATATTCCTGGCATGAGTAGCAGGACGTTGAAATGTTGCGCGATTTTTAACAGAATTTTGAAAAAAGTAGCACGATCTCTAAGAGGTTTTAACACAGGTGTGAGTGTTGACGAGGACAAGGCTGGAGATCACTCTGTCAATCTGAGTTCGATTAACAGACTGGAAGCTTCAAAAGGAGGGTGGTGCTTGGAATCATTATTCCTCTGCCAATTATGGTTAACCTGCAAGGAAACACATGCCGTCATCATTGCTTTGCACAAAAAGGGCTTCACAGGCAAGGATATTGCTGCCACTAAGATTGCACCTAAATCAACCATTTATCGGATCAAGAATTTATCAAGAACTTCAAGGAGAGCGGTTCAATTGTTGTGAAGAAGGCTTTACGGCACCCAAGAAACTCCAGCAAGAACCAGGACCGTCTCTTAAAGTTGATTCAGCTGTGGGATCGGGGCACCAACAGTACAGAGCTTGCTCAGGAATGGCAGCAGGCAGGTGTGAGTGCATCTGCAAGCACAGTGAGGTGAATACTTTTGGAGGATGGCCTGGTGTCAAGAAGGGCAGCAAAGAAGCCACTTCTCTCCAGGAAAAACATCAAGGACAGACTGATATTCTGCAAAAGGTACAGGGATTGGACTGCTGAGGACTGGGGTAAAGTCATTTTCTCTGATGAGTCCACTTTTCGATTGTTTGGGGCATCTGGAAAAAAGCTTGTCCGGAGAAGACCAGGTGAGCGCTACCATCAGTCCTGTGTCATGCCAACAGTAAAACATCCTGAGACGATTCATGTGTGGGGTTGCTTCTCAGCCAAGGGAGTGGGCTCACTCACAATTTTGCCTAAGAACACAATCATGAATAAAGAATGGTACCAACACATCCTCCAAGAGGAACTTCTCCCAACCATCCAGGAACAGTTTGGTGACAAACAATGTCTTTTCCAGCATGATGGAGCACCTTGCCATTAGGCAAAAGTGATAACTAAGTGGCTCGGAACAAAACATCAATATTTTGGGTCCATGGCCAGGAAACTCCCCAGACATAAATCCCATTGAGAACTTGTCGTCAATCCTCAAGAGGCGGGTGGACAAACAAAACCCCACAAATTCTGACTCCAAGCATAGATTATGCAAGAATGGGCTGCCATCGGTCAGGATGTGATCACTTGGCTACATAGCTGATGCCTGCTGGACTGTCCATTAATCACGGTACTCCATTCTGTTTGTTTATGTTTTATCTGTCGGCCCCAGCCGCACTCAGGCTCTGTGTGTAGTTAATCCGACCCTCTCTGCCTAGTCAATGCCATTTTACCTGCTGTTGTTGTGCTAGCTGATTAGCTGTTGTCTCACCTACTGGTTTAGCTAGCTCTCCCAATCAACACCTGTGATTACTGTATGCCTCGCTGTATGTCTCTCTCAAATGTCAATATGCCTTGTATACTGTTGTTCAGGTTAGTTATCATTGTTTTAGTTTACAATGGAGCCCCTAGTTCCACTCTTCATACCCCTGATACCTCCTTTGTCCCACCTCCCGCAAATGCGGTGACCTCACCCATTACAACCAGCATGTCCAGAGATACAGCCTCTCTTATCATCACCCAGTGCCTGGGCTTACCTCCGCTGTACCCGCACCCCACCATACCCCTGTCTGCGCATTATGCCCTGAATATATTCTACCATGCCCAGAAATCTGCTCCTTTTATTCTTTGTCCCCAACGCTCTAGGCGACCAGTTTTGATAGCCTTTAGAGGCACCCTCATACTACTCCTCCTCTATTCCGCAGGTGATGTGGAGGTAAACCCAGGCCCTGCCCTGACTTATGTGATCGAAAAAGCCTTGGTTTCATGCATGTCAACATCAGAAGCTTCCTCCCAGTGTTTTACTTAGGTGACCTAAACTGGGATATGCTTAACACCCCGGCAGTCCTACAATCTAAGCTAGATGCCCTCAATCTCACACAAATCATCAAGGAACCCACCAGGTACAACCCTACATCTGTAAACAAGGGCACCCTCATAGACGTCATCCTAACCAACTGGCCCTCAAAATAAACATCCGCTGTCTTCAACCAGGATCTCAGCGATCACTGCCTCATTGCCTGTATCCGCTACGGATCCGCAGTCAAACGACCACCCCTCATCACTGTCAAACGCTCCCTAAAACACTTCTGTCAGCAGGCCTTTCTAATCAACCTGGCCCGGGTATCCTGGAAGGACATTGACCTCATCCCGTCAGTTGAGGATGCCTGGTCATTCTTTAAAAGTAACTTCCTCACCATTTTAGATGCTCCGTTCAAAAAATGCAGAACTAAGAACAGATATAGCCTTTGGTTCACTCCAGACCTGACTGCCCTCGACCAGCACAAAAACATCCTGTGGCGGACTGCAATAGCGTCGAATAGTCTCCGCGATATGCAACTGTTCAGGGAAGTCAGGAACCAATACACGCAGTCAGTCAGGAAAGCAAAGGCCAGCTTCTTCAGGCAGAAATGTTCATCCTGTAGCTCTAATTCCAAATATTTCTGGGACAATGAAGTCCATGGATAACAAGAGCAGCACCTCCCAGCTGCCCACTGCACTTAGGCTAGGTAACACGGTCACCACCGATAAATCCATGATTATCGAAAACTTCAACAAGCATTTCTCAACGGCTGGCCATGCCTTCCTCCTGGCTACTCCAACCTCGGCCAACAGCTCCCCCCCCCCCCCCCGCAGCTACTCGCCCAAGCCTCTCCAGGTTCTCCTTTACCCAAATCCACATAGCAGAGCTGCAAAACCTGGACCCGTACAAATCAGCTGGCTTGACAATCTGGACCCTCGATTTCTGAAACTATCCGCCTCCATTGTCGCAACCCCTATTACCTGCCTGTTCAACATCTCTTTCGTATCGTCTGAGATCCCCAAGGATTGGAAAGATGCCGCAGTCATCCCCCTCTTCAAAGGGGGAGACATTCTGGACCCAAACTGTTACAGACCTATATCTATCCTGCCCTGCCTATCTAAGGTCTTTGAAAGCCAAGTCAACAAACAGGTCACTGACCATCTCGAATCCCTCCGTACCTACCTTCTCCACTGTGCAATCTGGTTTCCGAGCCGGTCACGGGTGCTCCTCAGCCATGCTCAAGGTACTAAACGATATCATAAGCGCTATCGATAAAAGACAGTACTGTGCAGCCATCTTCATCGATCTTGCCAAGGCTTTCGACTCTGTCAATCACCATATTCTTATCGGCAGACTCAGTAGCCTCGGTTTTTCTGATGATTGCCTTGTCTTGTTCACCAACTACTTTGCAGACAGAGTTTAGTGTGTTAAATCAGAGGGCATGCTGTCCGGTCCTCTGGCAGTCTCTATGGGGGTGCCACAGGGTTCAATTTTCGGGCCGACTTTTTTTCTCTGTATATATCAATGATGTTGCTCTTGCTGCGGGCGATTCCCTGATCCACCTCTACACAGACGACACCATTCTGTATACTTCCGGCCCATCCTTGGACACTGTACTATCTAACCTCCAAACGAGCTTCAATGCCATACAACACCGTGGCCCCCAACTGCTCTTAAACACTAGTAAAACCAAATGCATGCATTTCAACCGATCGCTGCCTGCACCCGCACGCTCGACTAGCATCACCACCCTGGATGGTTCCGACCTAGAATATGTGGACATCTATAAGTACCTAGGTGTCTGGCTCGACTGTAAACTCTCCTTCCAGACTCATATCAAACATCTCCAATCTAAAATCAAATCTAGAGTCGGCTTTCTATTCCGCAACAAAGCCTCCTTCACTTCACTGGCGGAATGCAGAGGTTTTGAAAAAGAAGAGTCAACATTGCAAATATTGACTCTTTGCATGAACTTCATGTAATTGTCAATAAAAGCCTTTGACACTATTGAAATTCTTGTAATTATACTTCTGTGTTCCATAGTAACATCTGACAAAAATATCTAAATACACTGAAGCAGCAAACTTTGTGGAAATAAATATTTGTGTCATTCTCAAAACTTTTGGCCACGACTGTACATTACACAAACAGTATATAGACTTGGCCTCTATTGGTTGACCTAGCCAACTTTAGCTAGGCTACTCGGGATGATGTATTGCTTGTTTGTTTTTGCTTTTGATGTGCTTTGATATTGTTCTAAAAGGCGCTATATAAATGTAATCAATTACTTTTATACCAAAGATGGTGTATTTAGTTTAGTAGAGCAAAAAGCTCTATCGACGGCTAAGAGACTGACACTTAAGCTTCAATAAAAAAGTGATACTAGCAAAGCAGTGTGCAGATTCTTTTTTATTTCAACTTATCTAATTGTTACCATGCACCTTCAACAAGAGAGCTCAGATGTGCGAGGGAATTTTTTTATGTTGAAAGTAAAACACAGTAGGTGTACCAGTATCAAAATGTTTATTACAAACAAGAAACACTTTTCAGTGAGAAAACAACAGTAACAAAAAACAGAAATCATTAGTAGCTATGAATAAAATACATTCTAAAATAGCCACAAGGCGTGCCTACGTGGCAGTCACCTCCTTCTCCCGCCTCCACATTTGGACCCTTCTGGGAGGGAGAGGAGCCCACAGCCTCAACTTGTGAGGATAAGGGAGATAATGACCAGTGGGGTGATGGAGTGGCAGGCCCTGCAGCACCTCATCCATCACCACATTCCACTTCCAGGATGCGGCTGTGGCCTCCCTTTGCTCTGTGCTAACTCCGGTGGGGGGAGCTTTCAACTCCTGAAAAATATGGAAAAATAGGCAGGAAAGTGTTGTTGCTCTCAGAGAGAAGGGGATCTTTATTGGACAAGTACAGGACAGCAATACATTAGATTTTTCACCCATGCTGGTGACAGCTGCCCCTCCAGCTCATACCTAATCTGGCCTTAAACGCCCATGAACTCTTATAATCTCCACCTGGCACAACCAGAAGAGGACTGGCTACCCCTGGTTCCTCTCAAGGTTTCTACCAAGGTTCCTGCCTTTTCTAGGGAGTTTTTCCTAGCCACCGTGCTTCTACGTCTGCATTGCTTGCTGTTTGTGGTTTTAGGCTGGGTTTCTGCTGATGTAAAAAGGAATTTATAAATACATTTCGTTGACTGATAATTGATCCTGAAAAGACATAGAATGAAGTACAATTTTCACCAAAACATGAGCTAAGTAGGGTTGTGTCAGCTTTCTGTAGCTAGACTGCCACATCTTTTTATAACATTTTAGTGTCAAAGTGAAACAGTAAGAAATGCAGCTTACCATTACGTTCACCATAGTAGGTTATGTGCAATGAAACTATCAAGCTAGCTAACATTAAATACATTTTCACTCAACTCAATTACTGTTAGAGCAGTTTAACTTCTAGTCAAATTAAATCATGTAGCTAGCTAAACGCATGGCAGACTGCAAATATTTTAAGGAAATGGTCATGATCATTTTAAGGAGAATAAAAACGACTTTCATTTTAACATCACAGAAGTTTCGCTATTCGCCATTCTCCAAGTTGTTTTGTTGTTTACTTGAAGAGATCTAGTTATCGAAACTCGCAGCCCCCCTCTTCCAATGCATTGTGACTGTGAAATTCCCGAAAACTGAATTCTACAAGATGAAAAGCCAAAATTATCAAAACATCCTGGCATTTAAAGCATATTTGATTTTCAAGAATGTATATAACATAAAATGTTATTTTCACATACTGAGAATAGACGGGTTGGTTGTTTAGCAACAAAACCGACACGTGTGCAAGTATGGGAAAAAATGTGCATGATATTTATATCTCTAACTTTCTCATTCATTTATTGTTATTCACAATTCATTCGTGATTATCCATAATCATGGTAGTAGCCACATTAATGTAGAAGTGTTAAGAAGAATATTATATTCTTATTTACAATAAAAGTGACTCCAAAATGGCACAATACACTACCATTAATTTCTATTGGGCACTAAATAATCTGAAACACAACTAAAACAACCTGCAAATGCATCCAACAAGTTTGCAGAGTCACAAGTTTGATGTGGTCATTTGCATGCTTGGAATATGGGACCAAATACTACACTTTTGAGCCAAAATAACAACTACTGTCCAAATACTTTTGGACCTCAGGCACATACACACATGTACACTGTCTGTCACGTCCGTCGTAAGGAGGAGACCAAGGCGCAGCGTGGTAAATGTACATTCTTGATTTATTAAACAAATGAACACTGAAACAAACTAACAAACAACCAAACAAAACGTGAAGCTATACACATGAGTGCTAACAGGCAACTCCACATAGACAAGAACCCACAAAATACCCAAGGGAATATGACTACCTAAATACGGTCCCCAATCAGAGACAACGATAAACAGCTGCCT
This sequence comes from Oncorhynchus masou masou, assembly GCF_036934945.1. Taxonomy (NCBI): domain Eukaryota; kingdom Metazoa; phylum Chordata; class Actinopteri; order Salmoniformes; family Salmonidae; genus Oncorhynchus; species Oncorhynchus masou. The sequence continues at coordinate 38,510,916 of NC_088216.1, read as the reverse complement.
CTGATTGGGAACCAATTCAGGCCACCATAGACATACAAATACCTAGACTTACAAAAAACTCTTGATATACAAAATCCCCTAGACAATACAAAAACTAACATCCCCACCCTAGTCACACCCTGACCTAACCAAAATAATAAAGAAACCAAAGATAACTAAGGTCAGGGCGTGACACTATCACATCGCACGTGTGTCACAAAGGTGACATTGTTGATGTCAGTTGAAGAATCAAGTTGACAACATGTCATGTATGTTATAACACCACTGGGGTCAAATTCTAATAAGAGCAGTTGATGACATTTCTGTTCATACAGTATGTCATTTTAGTGGCTGGTCACTGATGCTGAAATTGAGCTGTTCTCACTTAGTGGTTCTTCCAGTAAAAGTTGAGAAGCATTTGACAGTCTTTAATATTGGCTGTACTAGAGAATGAAAAACCTTTTTTGAATGAACAAGGTATATGGGATTGATTTTAAGAAATGTAGCTTAATGGATTAATATTTTGGTGTTTCTATTCCAAGAAAAATTTAAAACAAAACCCTCTGGGTTTCACGCTGTTCAACGTGACTGGTCGGGAGTAGGCTACAGTACTAAGAGCAAAATAATCCTAACATTTCCAAACCCTAATTGTAGTCTAATTAATACCCAAACAGGGATTCAGTGAAAAATTTGGTGAAAATATAATTGATTTATCAAGAAAAGTCCCCATGCTTGTCTCAGAGCAACGCGAAATGGTGCTTAAATAGTTGACCATACAGGGGTAGGCTATTGCTTCAAATCCTATTGCTTCTAACTTCAATATGCTTTAAATGCCACAATTTAAATGCCACATTTTTTTCAAATGTGAGAAAGGTAATAAGAGGTGATCTGCACTGCATATTAAACTGACATTCTTAATGCTATATTCCACGTGTTCGCGCTCGCTCTCACACTTGCTGTCTTGACCTCTGAATGCTCCGCTATGAAAAGCCAACTGGCATTTACTCCTAAGGTGCTGACCGGTTGCACCCTCTATAACCACTGTTTATATTATTTGACCCTACTGTTCATCTATGAATGTTTGAACAGCTTGAAAAATGATCTAGCCTTTATGGCCATGTACTCTTTTCTCCAACCAGTTCGTTGTATGACTGACGCCTTTAGTGAGAGGTCTAATGCTTTAATATTGAATAATTTCTGCCCTCTGAATTCATATTCATTATATAAATAGGCCCATGTGCACCGTCATCAGATGAACCGCAACATGTCAGCTAGCGCAATTTAATTCATGAACGCATAAAATCAACCAATGTCAGCCTTTTAAATGCTTTATTTTTTTTAAGTACCTTTATTTACCTATGCAAGTTAAGAACAAATTCTTATTTACAATGACGGCCTAAGAACAGTGGGTTAACTGCTTTGTTCAGGGCAGAACGACAGAATTTTACCTTGTCAGCTCAGGGATTCGATCTAGCAACCTTTCGGTTACTGGCCCAATGTTCAACCATGTTTAAAGTGCGTATGGGCGACGGAGAGAATGCATTTGACTATTGGCGCTTTCAGGAGGAATGGAAAATTGCATGTCAATTCATAAACCATGTGCCATCGAATCTCTTCCCAACTATTTTGCAATCTATATGGCTCTCCACCAATAATTGCATCTAAGTGGCACGCGCAAGAGGCGGTAGTAATGTTTTTCCTTTTAGAGACTATAATACATGGCATCCAGGTCAGAATAACCAAAACATTTCTTTATTAAAGACTATCAGAAATAATGTTGCTACTTATTTATTTTGATCCAAAGCCATGAATGAGTAAGTCACTCAGCTTTATGTAGGTGCCAAGGCTATATGACTGTGCCATCGACTTGATCATTTAGCAGACATCTTATCTTGCTTATATTCAGTCAACACACATCTTAAGAATATCATGGAATATAATTGAATATTTTGTTTCTCTCGGAATAATAACTGTTGTGTACCAGGTTCAGTAAGTAATATGCTACCGTCCAGTTACAGCTTCTTCTGTCTTTTTTCGGGTGTGCGTGCAGGACAGAGGACTAGCAATTCTTACACTATTGTTCTAAATTCAATCACCTTTTCCCTCCTCATCATTCAGTTCATTGAAATTCAATTTTGAAGTCGGGCACAAATATCAGTTTATATTTGGTTAATATCGGCCATTCATTGTCAGGTGGAGACACATTAGGCCTTGGGACCCAAAAGTATAATCAGTACTCTAACTCCCCCTTGTGCTGGACTGGAGCAATGAAGCAGTGACGCAGGGTACCGTACTAAACCACAAATTAACTCTAAAACCCGTGGCATAATCTCAAAACTTTTAATTGATGAACCACTGTATACAATCTACTAATATTGCTCCATATCAAATAAATTTGCCTTGAGTTTAATAAATATTTAAATGCATCAACATGACCATACATAACTCAATACAATTATGAATGAATAAATAAACACAGATGAATAAAATGGGAGGCAATTAAAATGCTGTTCTTTGCTCAAGCAAAGATTACAAGAGGCCTGTCTCTTTGAGTGGATGGTTACGTAAAAAGAGAATTGCAGTGGGCGAGGCCGTACACAAAGCACTTCACTTTCATTTCCATCCCTGACACCACGCATATCTGTCCCTTTGCCTAAGCACATTGTAATTAACCCCGGGCAGCTGATGGTCAGGCATAAGCCGAACACATTCAACAGTCAAAAAGCTGTTTCTGTAACTCCGGGATGATGATGACGCTGAACTCTTAATGCTGAAATGCTATTGCCCCTTGTTTGGCTCAATATTACCGAACACCGAGTGGTGAATTCATGCATACATATTTTAAGTATAACCTAATGCAAGGAACAAACTGTATTACTAGTGTTGTGTTTTTTTTCAGAGTAAGCATTTTCAAAGAGAGGGCAATGATGCAAATGACTGGGGTGTTCTGTTGGTTATCGCCTGTATCCTTGAAGCTGTTTACGGCACACTGACACCTGGATTCTTTCTGCAGTTTTTACTATTTTTCACCAGGTTTTTTATTTATTTACTTTCATATCCTATTCATTCTCTAAATGGTTTAATAATCCATTTCAATGCTGTGTCCTCCAAATGGCTCTCCCTAGAAACCTGCACTACATAACAGCATTATATATTATATACAAACTCTATGAAATGGAATATTACTCCGTTTCAGACCAAGCTTAAAGAACGCCCATGGGCAGAGTCAAAGGTCAAACTGACCAGCACACCTGTCAGAGTTCTCTCAGTTGGGTTTGGTTGTCAAGGTAACTCATTTATATTATTTCGGTCAAGGGCACTTTATTCTGGGGATATTTTTCAGTCCTTGCACCTACTATATATATATATATGCTGATGTAAACAATCATTTTACGATCAAGCAAACAGTAAACACCTTCCGCATTCCCTGCATTGAAAAAGAAAGGGCTATAGGCATACATTTATGGACAGTTACACAAGCTTTAAAAGTTTCATTACTTTTGCTCAACAGTACATACAGTATAAGGAACTCCCTCAATGCCTTACTCCTGTATATCCATTGATACTCATCATCCAATGCTACTTGATCTGAAACTTCAATGCAAACGCATTTAAACCTCTCTTAGCCCATTTGCCATGTTCTCTCTCGCTCTCTCTCTATACCCTATAAGCAGGTGAGAGATGAACTATCTGACCAGCGTGTCTGCGGCTGCTAATTGTGATCCGGTTGGAAGCAGAGAGCAGTGATGCTAGCCGCGTGTTATTGCCGTTGCAATCCACCTGACAAGGCCGTGACGGGTCCGTCTGCCCACGGAAGTGCGGGGACATTGTCGCGGTAAAAGGTCTGACACAGGGCTTTCTCTGCCCTCCTCCTGGATCCTTGGATCCTACACTCCCAGGGGCTCTTTTGTTGTAGTGGCACAATGCGACTATCTGTGCCTGTGCAGCTGTCACAATTCATTCTCTACGGCTGCTGAGTGCCTAGGGTGCAGAAAATGTATTTATTTCAGCAGGAAAATATAGTCTCCCGTAGAGGTCCATGAGCGATGTGACATCACACAATCATAGAGGTACATGTTTCTCTTTTGTTGTGCTGCCACATCAGTGTTCCACTCCAGAACATGGACATTTCTAATCGCTCGAGTCTTGTTGAAGTCTACCGGCGTATTGCCTTATCATCATTGTACTTATATAGAAGTACAATGATGATATCACATCTTTCCCAGTCAGAGGGCCTGTCTTGCATTCTTCTCCACTGTACTTCTAAAAGCTCACAACCAACAAATAAACTGGAGACTAGAAGTATGATGGCGTCCACTTGGTCTTTTACCATTATAGCCTAATTGTCTTACAGTTATAGGCTTGTTTACCACATGGTCCAAGATCGGTGTCCAAGACCCACACCACTCTCACCATTTTCCCACACCGGAGGGAACTGACACAAAACTCATGATCTGGAGCAGACAGTACCAATCTTCTCTCTCTGGTTTACATGATTCCCTGTGCAGAGCATTTTTTATTTATTTACACAAATGGAATAAGGAGTAGTCGCTCTGACAAAATATACACTGGTCACTATGCAATTACTAAAGTGATAATGTAACATTGTTAATAAAATGTTATTAATATACAGGTGTAAGAGCAACTAACGCACCCTTGCAACAGGTAACAGAAATTGGGTTTACTTTACCTCACTCCCTCCCTCCTTCCCTACCTTGCCTACTTTTCCTCTCTACCTTTACCCCCAACCCCTTTTCTTCCTTTTGTTATCCAGCTCTGAATGAAATAATCACCTAATGACATCCTGTCAGCGGCAGATCACATTAATCTTGGCATAAACAGCGCTATCGATAGAGCCATTTTTAATGAAAGGCAGCGAAAAAAGAAGCCAGGCAGCAGTAATTGTTCTAATTTGTAGTTGAGCGATGGGTTTGGCAGTGCACAAATCACTCAGCCACACAAGCATACAAAAATTGGATGGCCAAGGGGCCAGGCTTCCCACTAACACAAACAGCCATTCAACTTACTGTAACTGGCAGATTTCAGCTGGGGTAAAGGTCCTGACTGTTTTCTCTGGGTAAAGCCTGGGATGAAGTTTATTTAAATAGCTGTCACAGCCTGTTGGACCTGTTAGTTTATACTCTATAGGGTAAGCCCTAATATATATTGATAATCAAACAGCAATCATATTGGTAATAAACAACCTTAGTCACGGTAGCAAGGAGGAGAGTAGAATGGATTAGTGCCATACTATATTTATGTTTCTTAGCCATATTTCAGTAGGTTTTAAGCATCAGCCAACCTCTTTGGATATTCTGTAAAGAAGATATGGTATTGTATTAAACATTTTGAATTAAATCCAAAGTTATGAAGCACTTGGAGGCCCAGTGCAGCAAAATAACTTAACGTCAGTCACTAATCCAGTTGCAGGTGTTCTGAAATTAAAGGTCAAATTACACAAATTTGTGTTTCACAGATTTATTCAAATTACTTTAAAATCACACCAAGGTAAATCTACTTACCTGGGCAGAGTTCATCCAGGTTTTGTTTGTTTCAACACTGAGATGCTCCCGTAGAGCGCTTGTTGAAATAAAAAATGTATGTACCTTATAGCCTGGAATCTGAATCAGGGAATAAACATTCTTGAGGCCAGTGTTTCCCTCAGCCTTAATCAAAGTTTTGAAATGCAATGACATACGTTCCACGAGGTGTCGACATGCATCTCCAGAGAAGGGGAAGGTAATCCATTGTTAATATACTACACACCTTTTAATTAGCCTGCAAACATTGACTTCATGTTCCTGCAATGCTCCAGTCCATTAACCGATCACTTGCTCCCACTTGCTTCAATGTCAATTCAAACAGGCTCTGAACCTGTATGTGACATTTTTTAGTTACAGAGCAACAGCGAGGATGTAGGATAGCTAGGATAGCTAGGCTACGTGTTGACAGGGAAGGACAAACAGCTAAAATAAGCAATATTATGACTTCCATTCATTCAGAACCATCATTCAGAAGATTTGAGAGACTGTGTATTAATTTGATATCATAATTCTTAAACTCTGAGATTATAGAAGTGTACCTTCATTCTGAGAAGAGACTGTACCAAGGTTGGCGTTAGAATTGCACAATTTAAACTCAAGATTTACATTCAAATTACAGTCTAGTATTACATTTACATTTACATTTAAGTCATTTAGCAGACGCTCTTATCCAGAGCGACTTACAAATTGGTGAATTCACCTTCTGACATCCAGTGGAACAGCCACTTTACAATAGTGCATCTAAATCATTAAGGGGGGTGGTGAGAAGGGTTACTTATCCTATCCTAGGTATTCCTTGAAGAGGTGGGGTTTCAGGTGTCTCCGGAAGGTGGTGATTGACTCCGCTGTCCTGGCGTCGTGAGGGAGTTTGTTCCACCATTGGGGGGCCAGAGCAGCGAACAGTTTTGACTGGGCTGAGCGGGAACTGTACTTCCTCAATGGTAGGGAGGCGAGCAGGCCAGAGGTGGATGAACGCAGTGCCCTTGCTTGGGTGTAGGGCCTGATCAGAGCCTGGAGGTACTGCGGTGCCGTTCCCCTCACAGCTCCGTAGGCAAGCACCATGGTCTTGTAGCGGATGCGAGCTTCAACTGGAAGCCAGTGGAGAGAGCGGAGGAGCGGGGTGACGTGAGAGAACTTGGGAAGGTTGAACACCAGACGGGCTGCGGCGTTCTGGATGAGTTGTAGGGGTTTAATGGCACAGGCAGGGAGCCCAGCCAACAGCGAGTTGCAGTAATCCAGACGGGAGATGACAAGTGCCTGGATTAGGACCTGCGCTGCTTCCTGTGTGAGGCAGGGTCGTACTCTGCGGATGTTGTAGAGCATGAACCTACAGGAACGGGCCACCGCCATGATGTTGGTTGAGAACGACAGGGTGTTGTCCAGGATCACGCCAAGGTTCTTAGCGCTCTGGGAGGAGGACACAATGGAGTTGTCAACCGTGATGGCGAGATCATGGAACGGGCGGTCCTTCCCCGGGAGGAAGAGCAGCTCCGTCTTGCCGAGGTTCAGCTTGAGGTGGTGATCCGTCATCAGTATTCCCTTTTTGGAAACGACAAATAATGATAATCTTCCCCCTCAATGTTTCCCTCAGGGCCATACCAAGAGCTTTTACAGTAAGAAGAACATAACACACTGCATCTGGAAACCCAGCTCTTGCACTAGTAGCTTCATGAATTTACTGTCATCCTCTTCTCCCCCAGACAATGGCAATGCATGTCTTTTTAATACTGTGGCTTATTAAAGGCCCAGTGCAGTCAAAAATGTGATTTCCTGTATTTTATATATATTTCCACACTGAGGTTGGAATAATACTGTGAAATTGTAAACATTATGATAATGTCCTTTGAGTGTAAGAGCTGTTTGGGGAAAAAAAACACCTGAAATGTCAGCCTGTTTTGATTGGATGGAGTTTTGGCCTGCCTGGTGACATCACCAGGCAGTAGATTAGTATACCAATAAGAAAGAGTTTCAACCCTCTCGACCAATAACAGCTAGTTTTCCCTTCCACACTCAGACCGCTCCCAGACAGTCCTAGCAAAATTCTTGCTTGAGAGATTGCACTTGCTAAGAACCTATTTGTTTGTTTTTGTACATTTTGATTGTTTTCAATCACAGTACAGTACTTTAATGTTACCCGGAAATTATTTGATATTGAGATTTAAAAAAGTAAAATCATTTAAAAAAAAGACTGCTTTTGGCCTTTAATAACAAATGATACTGAGTTGAATCAGTAAGAGCTAAAGCGAGAGAAGATTGGGTATTGGAGTCTGGAGAGGAATAGAATGGTAAATTACAAAGAGGACCATATAGATAGACACTCAAATGAGGGGGAAAAATTCAATCAGAGCAATTAAAGAGGAGGGCGGTGATGCCTCTTTCAGCAGTTATCAAATGGTGATGGAAGGATGATAGTTGATTAAAACAGTGACAGTGGGCTCACTCCCTCCCCATTCACTCCCAGACTCTGGCTCTCTTTATTTCCACTGGGACCTGAGCTGCATGGTGAATAGGTGATGGTGAGAATTGGGGCCAGAGAGAGTTGGCAGGAGCCAACAGGGGCCCCTGATTCTTAACAACTCTGTCAGGGGATCATACAACCCAAGGGGCCAAGCTTACTTACAAAAACAGCTTTCCACCTTACGTAATGCTGTGAAAACACTGACATTTGTCGCTACTTCTCTTTATACACTGAACAAAAATGTAAACGCAACATGCAGATTTTACTGATTTACAGTTTCAATTTAAATAAATTAGGCCCTAATCTATGGATTTCACATAACTGGGAATACAGATAGGTATCTGTTGGTCACAGATACCTTTAAAAAAGGTAGGGGTGCGGATCAGAAAACCAGTCAGTGTCTAGTGTGACCATGATTTGCCTCATGCAGTGAGACACATCTCCTTTGCATAGAATTGATCAGGCTGTGGCCTGTGGAATGTTGTCCTACTCCTCTTCAATGGCTATGCAAAGTTGCTGGATATTGGCGGGAACTGGAACGCACTGTCATACACGTTGATCCAGAGCGTCCCAAACATGCTCAATGGGTGACATGTCTGGTGAGTAAGCAGGCCATTGTCAGCTTCCAAGAATTGTGTACAGATAGATCCTTGCGACATGGGGCTGTGCATTATCATGCTGAAACAAGAGGTAATGGAGGCAGATTAATAGCATGACAATGGGCCTCAGGATCTTGTCACGGTATCTCTGTACATTCAAATTGCCATCGATAAAATGCAATTGTGTTTGTTGTCAGTAGCGTATGCCTGCCCATACCATGACCTCACCGCCACCATGGGGCATTCTTTTCACAACATTGACATCAGCAAACCTCGCCCACACAAACCCATACACGGTGTCTGTCATCTGCCCGATACAGTTGAAACCGGGATTCATCCGTGAAGAGCACACTTCTCCAGCATGCTAGTGGCCATCAGAGGTGATTATTTGCCCACTGAATTCAGTTACGACGTTGAACTGCAGTCAGGTTAAGACCCTGGTGAGAATGACGCACTGGCAGATGAGCTTGTGCAGAAATTCTTTTGGTTTTGCAAACCCACAGTTTCATCAGCTGTCCGGGTGGTTGGACTCAGACGATCCTGCAGGAGAAGAAGCCAGGTGTGGAGGTCCTAAGCTGGCGTGGTTACACGTGGTCTGCGGTTGTGAGGCCAGTTGGATGAATTCTCAAAAAAAATGTTGGAGGTGGCTTAGGGTATAGAAATTAACCTGTAGTGACACCCCATCCCGTGAACGGGATCATTGTCATCGTCTGACACTAATTAGCATAACGCAACGGACATAAATCTTCCTAGAAAATCTTCCTATTTATGAAAATCACAAATGAAATATATTGGAACACAGCTTAGCCTTTTGTTAATCACCCTGTCATCTCAGATTTTCAAAATATGATTTACAGACAACGCTAGACAAGCATTTGTGTAAGTTTATCATAGCCTAGCATAGCATTATGCCTTGCTAGCAGTAGGCAACCTTGTCACGGAAATCAGAAAAGCAATCAAATTAAATTGTTTACCTTTGATGAACTTCAGATGTTTTCACTCACGAGACTCCCAGGTAGACAGCCAAAGTTCATTTTTTCCCAAAATATTATTTTTGTAGGCAAAATGGCTCTGTTTGTTCTTGTCACACCCTGACCACAGTTTGCTTTGTATGTTTCTATGTTTTGGTTGGTCAGGGTGTGATCTGAGTGGGCATTCTATGTTGGATGTCTTGTTTGTCTATTTCTATGTCTGGCCTGATATGGTTCTCAATCAGAGGCAGGTGTTAGTCATTGTCTCTGATTGGGAACCATATTTAGGTAGCCTGGGTTTCACTGTGTGTTTGGGGGTGATTGTTCCTGTCTCTGTGTCTACACCAGATAGGACTGTTTAGGTTTTCGTTCATTCATTATTTTGTTAGTTATTTCATGTCTAGTTCCTTTTTATTAAAGAACATGAATAACCACCACGCTGCATTTTGGTCCGCTTCTCCTTCACCAGACGAAAGCCGTTACAGTTCTTCACGTTTGGCTGAGAAATCGCCCGAAATTGCGGTCACCACAACTCCGAAAAATATTCCAAATTAGCTCCATAATATCGACAGAAACATGGCAAACGTTGTTTCGAATCCATCCTCAATGTGTTTTTCTAATATCTATTCGATAATATATCCGTTGGGACAATTCGTTTTTCTCTAGGACCGATTGGAATAATGGCTACCTCTGTATTTTAAGCGAGAATCTCTCTCGGAGCCACCATGTGACCACTTATGCAATGTGGCTGCCTATGGCTATTCTTCCACAGAAATGCGTAAACTACGTCACAATGCTGTAGACACCTTGGGGAATACGTAGAAAGCATAAGCTCATTGATGGTACATTCCGGGCTGAATAGGGAGTCATTGGAACGCAGCGCTTTCAAAACCTGGAGCACTTCCGGATTGGATTTTTCTCAGGCTTTTGCCTGCAACATCAGTTCTGTTATACTCACAGACAATATCTTTACAGTTTTGGAAACGTTAGTGTTTTCTATCCAAAGTTGTCAATTATATGCATATTTTAGCATCTTTTCCAGAGAAAATATCCCGTTTAAAACGGGAATGTTTTTTTTCCAAAAATGAAAATACTGCCCCCTAACACTAAGAGGTTACATTACATTCTCTGGCAACAGCTCTAATGGACATTCCTGCAGTCAGCATGCCAATTGCATGCTCCCTCAAAACAAGATATCTGTGATAATATTGTGCTGATGATGCCAGGTGCCATAGCAGTCTCTTTCTGCTGTAAAGCAGAGGTTCACCAAGCATGTGGTGCAGGTGATGGGGGACTTCATTTTGCAAAGAACACAGCAACGACTACATGCTGTGCCCTTTTGGCCCTGAGGCACATCCATGCCTGCAGACATAAATTTGGGCAGATGAACACCACTTGTGGCAGGAGCAGAAGGGACAAAGGTAGAGGGGCCAGAACGTGGTGCTGTAGCCAGCAAGCTCCTTGATGAGCAGCTCTCTGAAGGCTAGCTGTGAGATGGGGGGCTTTCCACAGCTCTTAGTCATTTCCTTGTGTAGGATGAATGCATTCAACACAGCAATGTCGATGAAATGATAGAAGGTCTTGTACCATTTCATCGTCTTATGGAGAACATTGTAATAGCCTATCAGCGCGTCTGACAGGTCCACACCTCCCATGCTCTTGTTGTAGTCCTTTATTGCAGTTGGAATGGGGACATTTGTTGCGGTCCATGCCCCAGTAGCGCTGAGACAACAGGTGTCCGGCTGGATGAAGCTTCAGTGGGGGATGGACACCTTGGGTACAACTGGGGGCTCCCATTCGGAGTCAGTGTCACTGTGAAAGATAATGCTCAGTTAGAATAGTTTCACATATGAGCCCTGTATCAACAGGTATAATAAACATATATATATATATATAGAGTACAGGGAACATAAGGTTGAATATATTATTATAGACCTGCTAGATCTCCTGTCTTATTTATATTATGACATTTCAGCTAGATCTACTGTCTTTATTATATTACAACAGACCATCTGTATCTACTGTCTCCATTCCACTTTGGCCATTGTTGTGGGCCTGCCCTCCCCTCAACAGCCTCAAATAGGCTATTTTATGTGGGGGTGGGATGGGGTGGAGCGGATACTCTATCAGAGTATTTTCTATCCAAATCTACCAATTATATGCATATCTTAGCTTCTGGGCCTGAGTAGCAGGCAGTTTACTTTGGGCACGCTTTTCATCCGGAAGTGAAATTAGTGCCCCCTAACCTAGTGAATTTAAGTTCTTGATGATCCGATAAATGGTTGAATTAGGTGCAGTGTTACTGGCAGCAATATCCTTGCCTGTTAATTCCTTTTTGCGCAAAGCAATGGTGAAGGCACGTGTTTCCTTGCAGGTAACCATGATTGACAGAGGAAGAACAATGATTCCAAGCACCACCCTCCTTTTGAAGCTTCCAGTCTGTTATTCGAACTCAATCAGCATGAAAGAGTGATCTCCAGCCTTGTCCTCATCAACACTCACACCTGTTTTAACGAAAGAATCACTGACATGATGTCACATGGTCCTTTTGGGGCGGGGCTGAAATGCAGTGGAAATGTTTTTGGGGGATTCAGTTCATTTGCATGGCAAAGAGGGACTTTGCAATTAATTGCAATTCATCTGATCACTCTTCATAACATTCTGGAGTATATGCAAATTGCCATCCTACAAACTGAGGCAGCAGACTTTGTGAAAATGTATATTTGTGTCATTCTCAAAACTTTTGGCCACGACTGTACAGTGAAATAATCGTCATATTAAAAATGTATGAACATACAGGTATTTTATATTGGTTAAAAGCATAAATTATTGTTAATCTAACTGCATTGTCAGATTTAAAATAGGCTTTACAGCAAAAGCATACCATGTGATTGTTTGAGGACGGCACCCCACATCAAAATATTTTTTACCTGCACAGGCTTCATAAAATCACAAATGGCGATTACATAATCACTTACCTTTTGAAAATCTTACTCTGTTTGCAATCCCAAGAGCACCAGCTACAACATGCATGGTCATTTTGTTAGATAAAATCCTTCTTTATATCCCAAAAAGTCTGTTTAGTTGGCACCATTGATTTCAGTAATCCACTCGTTAGCAAGTGTGTATCCTTTTCATTACGCACCCACAGACCAATTTCCAACTGTGACTCCAAGTACCAAAACTTAAATTTCTTCCTCGTTTTGGAAGAAACAAGCCTGAAACCTTGAACAAAGACTGTTGACATCTACTGGGAGCTATAGGAATTGCAATCTGGGAGCTGGAATTACATAGGACCTGTGGATTTCCATTGAAAGAGCATGGGATCTCAAAAAAAAAATCAAAGTATTTAATTTCCAATGATACCAATTATATATATCCTGGCTTCTGGGCCTGAGTAACATGAAGTTTACTTTGGGAACGTCAGTCAGGCAGAAATTCTGAAAAAAGGACCCATGTGTCGCCCTGGTCGAAGTATTTTGTGTTTATCTTCATTTATTTGGTCAGGCCAGGGTGTGGCATGGGTTTTTGTATGTGGTGTGTTTGTATTGGGATTGTAGCTTAGTGGGGTGTTCTAGTTTAGTCTATGGCTGTCTGAAGTGGTTCTCAATCAGAGGCAGGTGTTTATCGTTGTCTCTGATTGGGAACCATATTTAGGCAGCCATATTCTTTGAGTGTTTCATGGGTGATTGTCCTTAGTGTCCTGATGTCCTTGTTCTGTGTTTATTTACACCAGTATAGGCTGTTTTGGTTTTCGTTACGTTCTTTGTTTTGTAGTGTTTGTAATTGATTCGTGTTTTACGTTTGTTTATTAAACATGGATCGCAATCTACACGCCGCATTTTGGTCCGACTCTCCTTCCCACCTAGAAAGCCGTAACACCTAGCCCTAAGTTATAGCATATTAATGCTAATGATTTTGGAATAAGATGTTTGACCAGCAGGTGTCCACATACATTTGGTCATGTAGTGGAGTTTGACAACCCTATTCGTAAGCTTTTAAATTATATAAATCTCAACTGTTTATTATTTCTAGTGATAAAGACATGGATATATCATGGTATGATTGGGTATGCAAAATGGGTCAAATTTGAGCTCCTTTATCTCTTGAATGTTTTGGCATTGAGGTCCAAAAAGTCACTTTCTGAGCACTTCTACAATGGGCAATTACTGTATGTATGGAAGGTTTCGTTCAAATCAAAAAGGGTGCTGTCAAAAAGTAATTGAATTCCTGAAGATATGAGCACAGGAATGTTAGCATGTGGACATATTATACTACATAATGTTTGGCCATGTACATATGAGCAACAGGAGTGAAGATATTTATATGGATAAATATAATAACTTAACCCATAACAGTTTAAACCCTGTCTAATGTACAGTCCTGTGTTTTCACTTAAAGGGATTGTTCAACAATACATATTTAGATATTGGTTTTCATACGTTGAAAGACAAGAAGTGACTGGAATACACACTTTGTAGGCTACTTTCCACGCAGCCAGAGCAGTGTTGCACTTGCAAGAAAGCAGATTGGCTAGTGAAACCCACCCTCCGCCTTCTGATTGGACCAACAAACCATCAATCAACAGAAGTTGGGTGGGCTAGGGCCGTGAGGAGGTTTGGGGAGTAGCAAGTGTGAAACGGAATAGGATTTTTTAATATGCTTCATTTAGCCTACCACCTTGGCTTAATGATATGGTCGCTAACATAGGCCTACTGCATTTCACCAAATTCTTGTTTAAAAAACAAACAAATTTGTGCTTCAGAAACAAACAGTGGCACATCTTGACTGTTGACCTGTTCCCAGGACCTGCCACCTTATCCCGGGCCTGCTGTTTCGACTTCTGAATGCTCGGCTGACATTTACTCCTGAGGTGCTGACCTGTTGAACCCACTATAACCACTGTGATAATTATTTGGACGTGCGGGTCATCTATGAACGTTTGCCATTCTTGAAGAACGATCTAGCCTTAATGGCTATGTACTCTTATAATCTCCACCGGCACAGCCAGAAGAGGACTGGCCACCCTTCAGAGCCTGGTTTCGCTCTAGGTTTCTTCAGACGTTCCTGCCTTTCTAGGGAGTTTTTCCTAGCCACCATTCTTCTATATCTGCATCTCTCTGCTTATGTAAAAAGTGCTTTATTTTATTGATTGATTTATTGTAGGGTTGACCCCATTTAGTCTGTCGACCAAGATTTCTTTAGTCGAGCAGGAGCAAAACAAATTAAAATAAAAAATATCATAGTGTACAAGACATATGTCTGTGGATTGATCCATTGTGGAGGCCTTGGGGATGGAACAGTCCATCAGTGGCACGCCCTGGCCTTAGTATTCTGTGTTTTCTTTATTATGTTGGTTAGGCCAGGGTGTGACATGGGTGATTTATGTGTCTTGTTTTGTCTAGGGGTTTTGTAGTCTATGGGGTTGTGTTCGGTTGAGTGTTCTAGGTAAGTCTACAGTTGCCTGGAGTGGTTCTCAATCAGAGGCAGGTGTTTATCGTTGTCTCTGATTGGGAACCATATTTAGGCAGCCATATTCTTTAGGTATTTTGTGGTTGAATGTTCCTGTCTCTGTGTTTTGCACCAGTTAGGACTGTTTCAGTTTTTCCACGTTTTCTTATTTTGTATAGTGTTCACATTTTCATCTTTATTAAAGATGTTTAGAAATAACCACGCTGCATTTTGGTCCTCCTCTCCTTCCCAGGAAGAACACCGTTACAATCAGTCTAAGTAGTGCTACTGAAATCGTATATGATTATATAACATAAGAAAAATGGTGCAACACTTGTAAAAATATTGCTTTATAACAAATTGGGGACCCTGATTGGATAGTGGTCGCTGTCCATGGTTCTGAAACATATCAGTGCGGTGTTGAATTGGCGCCTTTTCCTAGACCATGATGCTATGTGCATAATAGCGAAGTTAACCAGCATATTGGTGTTGAGAATAATGCTGGAGGCAGTAGCAGAATAAGGAGATGAGAAAACAGTTCTAGCCTTAGGGTGAGGATAGAGAAAAACCTAACTTAATTAGGTCTATAATCAATAGCATAACTTTTAAATGTGCCTGGCTTTATAAATCATCAATATATATACAGAAATAAGACAGATCATCCTTCTATTGCCTGTTTGAGTTTTTGTTTAATAGCCAACTGATTCTGTGAGCACCAAGCCTCATGAAATGACATGTCAAGTAAACAATTTCACAAATTTGGCTGTGTTTAATATTTGTTTTGCTGTAATAAAGGCTTTTTTGTGAGAACAGTCTCTCTGGTATTATATATGATTTAGCTCCTTTTTCTTGATCTTTCTTATTTTTCTTATTACTATTATAATAATAATAAGTAATGTCATTATCATTAGTAGGTTTAGTATAGCAGCCTTGTTTAAAACTTCTTAGGGCTAGGCCCCTTGTCATACTGAGAATTAGCTCACCGGATGCAATTCCTATGGCTTCCACTGAATGTCAGTGTCACGCCTTGGTCTTAGTATTTTGTGTTTTAGTTAATTAGTTGGTCAGGCCAGGGTGTGACATGGGTTTATGTTATTGTGTTGTCGTATTGGGGTTTTTGTAGGCATTGGGATTGTGGTTGATTAGGGGTGTGTTTAGTTTAGGTTTGGCTGCCTGAGGCGGTTCTCAATCAGAGTCAGGTGATTCTTGTTGTCTCTGATAGGGAACCGTATTTAGGTAGCCTGGGTTTCACTGTGTATTTCGTGGGTGATTGTTCCTGTCTCTGTGTAGTTTCACCAGATAGGCTGTAATTAGGTTTCACGTTCCGTTTTGTTGTTTTGTATTTGTATCGTCATTTGTTTCATTAAAAACATGAGTAACCAACACGCTGCATTTCGGTCCGACTCTCTTTTGACAAATGAAGAACGTCGTTACAGTCAGTAGGCTTTGTTCAAGGTTTCAGGCTTGCAACTTCAAAAATGAATAAGAAATATCAGTTTTAGCAGAAGGACGCAGTCTTGGAAATTTGTGTTTGCGTGAGCCACGAAGACATTACACACCTGCTGAAATCGGTTTCCTATTGAACATACTTCTTACTTCCGTAAGAAATATTATAGTTTGATTACATTTTAGGGTATTTGAGGAGTAAATAGAAATGTATTTTGTTGAAACAAAGTTTACGGCTAGAGTTTTGGATTCCTTTATCTGCAAGTTGAATGAGTGGATTACTCAAATTGATGCAGCCAACTAAACAGACTTTTGGGGATATAAAGAAGAATTTTATCTAACAAAACTATATGTTATAGCTGGGACCCTTTGGATGACAAATAAGAGGAAGATTTTCAAAATGTCAGTGAATATTTAATCGTTATATGTGATTTTATGAAACCTGTGTCGGTGGAAAAACATTTTGATGTGGGGCGCCATCCTCAAACAATCGCATGGCATGTTTTCGCTGTAATAGCTACTGTAATTCGGACAGAGATTTAGATGAACAAGAATTTCAGCTTTCAGCCGATATAAGATACTTATACAGTATGTACCTAAATGTTTAAAATACATAATTTTATGATTATTTATTAGAATTGCGTGCCCTCCAACTTCACCGGAGGGCGCGCTAGCGAGACTCCTATCCTAATTAACCACCATCGAGATGTAAGCCTAAGAGCACATCCTTTTTAGTCTTACTTAGGCCTAACGTTCATTACTTCTATATCCTACTGTATCAATCAATCATTAATTTGTTCATGTCGTGACACCGCAGATGAGTCATTCATGATTTGAAATGCAATCAAGCATTTTAGTTTTAAAATTAAATAAAGCGAGCCTTGAATAATTAGCTTAAACAATAAATAAACAGTTTCATTTCGGAAATTGCGACTCTTTTTAGTCTTTTTTTTAGTCTTTTCTGTAATAAAGGCTTAAGAAACATTACAGCAGACTCTCTTTACTTCATTTAGTGTTGTTCAGAGTTTGTCAAAACCAATTTATTGATGTGATTATGATATGCTATAGGCACGGTCTATGGTGACAGATTGACGAGGGCAGAATTTTCTGAGCTACAATGACCAAGGCACACTTCCAACAACAACACGTAAAACCTCACATAATTCTGCCCCAAAACAATGACAATTTCTCTCAACCAGCTGGATATGGGCTTTTTTATGTGAGCGCTGAAGCCGCCCTTTGAAAAGCAGTGCCCACTGTCAAAGGCAGGAGCGCAAAATATTTTGCCTGTCCATTGCCAGCGCACCTCTCCAGGGTGCTGTCTACGCAGCGCTCCACCAAAGTTCAGTCAAAACAAATGATCTAACATAAATCATGTAGCACATAAAGTATATGGTACAAAGAGTATGTGGCTTTTTCTGAAGCTTACAGGCTGGAGATAAAATGTATGACAATGTAATGAGATGGACACTATTTACATCATGCAGATTTCTCCGATCAAATAGCCTAACCTAAATGGTGCTCAATCAAATAAAACATTTGTTGTCATGTTAACAAAGCAACATATCCTCTAAAAACAGATTTCCAAGATGCCATAGCAGTCACACATCTTTGTCCTTCGTCTTGTTGTTTCCCATGTATATATATTTTTCTATATTTTTCTTCGCATATATTTTTTATATATATTTTTATAAACCTCAACTTCAAAATACTCTCCTGCAACCCCCCTCACCCAATGTGGTGTGGATCTGTTTTTTCGAAAGTATTTTTATTTACCTCGGAACCAGAATCCCCCAACAGGAGCTAGCCAGCTCATTAACTACTAGCTAGTAGTCAGCTGACCACTGCTAGTGGTCATCAGCTAATCTTTAGCTCGGAAAGCTCTGGGAAGGCTTTCAACTGGATGTTTAACATTGCTGCGTGGACTTCCATTCAGCCACAAGGGCATTAGTGAGGTCGGGCACTGTTATTGGGCGATTAGGCCTGGCTCGCAGTCAGTGTTCCAATTCATCCCAAAGGTGTTCGATGGGGTTGAGGTCAGGGCTCGTCAAGTTGAGGCCGGCCAGTCAAGTTTTTCCACACCAATCTCGACAAACCATTTCTTTATGGACCTCGCTTTGTGCCTGGAGGCATTGTCATGCTGAAACAGGAAAGGGCCTTCCCCAAACTGTTGCCACAAAGTTAGAAGCACAGAATCGTCTAGAATGTCATAGTATGTTGTAGGGTTAAGTTTTCCATTCACTGGAACTAAGGGGCTTAACCACAACCATGCTAAACCTATTTCATAAAGCTCCCGACAAACAGTTCTTGTGCTGACGTTAATTCCAGAGGCAGTTTGGAACTCGGTAGTGAGCATTGCAGCTGAGGACAGACAATTTTTATGCACTATGCACATCAGCGCTCCCCTTCTGTGAGCTTGTGTGGCCTACCACTTCGCAGCTGAGCCGTTGTTGCTCCTAAAGTTTCATTTCACAATAACAGTACTTACAGTTGACCGGGGCAGCTGTAGCAGGGCAGATATTTGACAAACAGACTTGTTGGAAAGGTGGCATCCAATTACAGTGCCACATTGAAAGTCACTGAGCTCTTCAGTAAGGCCATTCTACTGCCAATATTTTTGCATGGCTGTGTTTTATAAACCTGGCTGCAACGGGTTTTTGCTGAAATAGCCAAATCCACTAATTTGAAGGGGTGTCTGCATACTTTTGTATATATAGTGTATTTTCTCATTTCTGGGGAAAAAAAGGTACAATCTGCTACATCCATTTTTGTAATTAGGAATTAATGATATGTACCCATTGATTCCTAACTTATAAATGCTTCATGAGCTTAGTTCAACTGTCATACCCCATCAGAACCTAAAATATAAGCTTGTTTAACTTCTTTGTTTGTAAACAAAGTAAATGTAAACAAATATAGCCTCAAAACATAGTGGGTCCGTACTTACAAACACAAACAACCATTTAAATTTAAACAAGTTCTAGAGGACAAAATGTGTATCAGCCACATAAAATGTACATGCATGTGATAAAACATTAAATTGTAGCTGGTCCTATCCGATAACATGGCACACATTAGCCCAATGCAAACATTACAATCAGTGCCACCTGCTATGTGACAATAAAAATGTTTATTCAAATATCTAAAACATTATATCCTCTGGCCACTAGAGGGATATTTTAAACCAACAGAATTACTTTTGTTTCTGTTTGTCTATAACAAAATGTTGTGTGCCAATATTGCATTGATGCATCCTTGACTAGTTATAGCTACTACTAAAGTTAGACAACATTTTCACTTTTTGCACATATGACAAAGTCCCACGTTTTTGTTTGTTTCCCACACATCCATGTGCTGTTATGGAAAAAATATAAGAGGTCCTTACAACATGTACGTTTATCATAAATGTATTCCTAGGTGGCACACGACCCTAAAGGGGTTGACTCGAAATCGATAGTGCACTTTCACTGTGGTTTGAAGCCCCCCTCACATCAAGCTTTTTTTGTTGAGGAATAAACACTTCACAGCCTGTGAATGCAAATAGTCCAGGTGGCCATCTGATTAATTGCTCAGCAGTCTTATAGCTTGGGGATAGAAGCTGTTAAGGAGCCTTTTGGACCTAGACTTGGCACTCCGGTACTGCTTGCAGAGAGAACAGTCTATGACTTGGGTGACTGGAGTCACAATTGTTTGGGCACTCCTCTAACACCGCCTGGTATATAGGTTCTGGATGGCAGGAAGCTTGGCCCCAGTGATGTTTTGGGCCGTACGCACTATCCTCTGTAGCATTAGATACCAAGCAGTTGCCATACCAGGCGGTGATGCAACTGGTCCGGATGCTCTTGATGGTGCAGCTGTAGAACTTTTTGAGAATCTGGGGACCCATGCCAAATCATTTCAGTCTCCTGAGGGGGAAAAGGTGTTGTCGTGCCCTCTTCATGACTGTCTTGGTGTATTGTCTTGGAACATGATAGTTTGTTGGGTATGTGGACACCAAGGAACTCGAAACTCTCAACACCCTTCACTTCAGCCCCGACGATGTGAAAGGGGGTCTGTTCGGCCATCATTTTCCTGTAGTCCATGATCATCTCCTTTGTCTTGTTAGCCTGGCACCACACGGCCAGGTCTTTGACCTCCTCCCTATAGGCTGTCTCATTGTTGTTGGTGATCAGACCTACCACTGTTGTGTCATCAGCAAACTTAATGATGGTGTTGAAGTCATTCTTGGCCACGCAGTCGTGGGTGAACAGGCAGTACTGGAGGGGACTAAGCACAAACCCTTGAGGGGAACCGGTGTTGAGGATCAGTATGTCAGATGTGTTGTTGTCTACCCTTACCACATGGGGGGCGGCCCGTCAGGAAGTCCAGGATCCAGTTGCAGAGGGAGTTGTTTAGTCCCAGGGTCCTTAGCTTGGTGATGAGCTTCGTGGGCACTATGGTGTTGAACGCTGAGCTGAAGTCAATGAACAGCATTCTCATATAGGTGTTCCTTTTGTCCAGGTGGGACTTTCCTTAGACAATAAGGCTAGGGCTGTTTTCTCATCTCCTTATTCTGCTACCGCCTCCGGCATGCACATAGCATCATGGTCTAGGAAAAGGCGCCAATTCAACACCGCACTGATATGTTTCAGCACCATGGACAGCGACCACTATGCAACCAGGGTCCCAACCAGTTTTGTTAGATAAAATTCTTCTTTATATCCCCAAAAGTCTGTTTAGTTGGCTGCATCAATTTGAGTAATCCACTCATTCAACTTGCAGATAAAGGAATCCAAAACTCTAGCCGTAAACTTTGTTTCAACAAAATACAGTTCTATTTATTCCTCAAATACCCTAAAATGTAATCAAACTATAATATTTCTTACGGAAGTAAGAAGTATGTTCAATAGGAAACCGATTTCAGCAGGTGTGTAATGTCTTCATGGCTCACGCAAACACAAATTTCCAAGACTGAGTCCTTCTGCTAAAACTGATATTTCTTATTCATTTTTGAAGTTGCAAGCCTGAAACCTTGAACAAAGCCGACTGACATTCAGTGGAAGCCATAGGAATTGCATCCGGGGAGCTAATTCTCAGTATGACAAGGGGCCTAGCCCTAAGAAGTTTTAAACAAGGCTGCTATACTAAACCTACTAATGATAATGACATTACTTATTATTATTATTATAGTAATAAGAAAGATCAAGAAAAAGGAGCGCTATTGTGATTATAAGTATAATTTTTCGGACAATTTGGAACAGTGTAAACACTAAATAAATCATATATAATACCAGAGAGGCTGTTCTAACAAAAAAGCCTTTATTACAGCAAAACAAATATTAAACACAGCCAAATTTGTGAAATTGTTTACTTGACATGTCATTTCATGACGCTTGGTGCTCACGGAGTCAGTTGGTTATTACACAAAAACTCAAACAGGTAATAGAAGGATGATCTGTCTTATTTCTGTAGATATATTGATGATTTATAAAGCCAGGCACGTTTAAAAGTTAGGCTATTGATTATAGACCTAATTAAGTTCGGATTTTCTCTATCCTCACCCTAAGGCTAGGGCTGTTTTCTCATCTCCTTATTTTTATAAGTGTTGCACCATTTTTCTTATGTTATATAATCATATACAATTTCAGTAGCACTACTTAGACTGATTTTAACGGTTTTCTTCCTGGGAAAGAGAGGAGGACCAAAATGCAGCGTGGTTATTTATAAACATCTTTAACTTCTTCGATATAGGGGGCGCTCTTTTAATTTTTGGATAAAAAACGTTCCCGTTTTAAACAAGATATTTTGTCATGAAAAGATGCTCGACTATGCATATAATTGACAATTTTGGAAAGAAAACACTTTTCCAAAACTGCAAAGATATTGTCTGTGAGTGCCCCAGAACTAATGCTACAGGCGAAACCAAGATGAAATTTCATACAGGAAATGCCCTAGATTTTGAATGCGCAGTGTTCCAATGTCTCCTTATATGGCTGTGAATGCGCCAGGAATGAGCCTACACTTTCTGTCGTTTCCCCAAGGTGTCTGCAGCATTGTGACGTATTTGTAGGCATATCATTGGACGATTGACCATAAGAGACTACATTTACCAGGTGTCCGCTTGGGGTCCTCCGTCGAAATTATTGCGCAATCTCCAGCTGCGTCCACTTTTCCATTAGGTTCAGAGGAGAAAGGCAACTGCCACGAATGATTTATCATCGAATAGATATGTGAAAAACATCTTGAGGATTGATTCTGAACAACGTTTGCCATGTTTCTGTCGATATTATGGAGTTAATTTTGAAAGAAGTTTGGCGTTGTAATGACTGAATTTTCTGTTTTTTTTCTTAGCGTGATGAACAAAACGGAGCGATTTCTCCTACACAAATAATATTTTTGGAAAAACTATTGTAATCTAACTGAGAGTCTCCTCATTGAAAACATCTGAAGTTCTTCAAAGGTAAATGATTTTATTTGAATGCTTTTCTTGTTTTTGTGAAAATGTTGCCTGCTGAATGCTAGGCTTAATGCTATGATAGCTATCAATACTCTTACGCAAATGCTTGTGTAGCTATGGTTGAAAAGCATATTTTGAAAATCTGAGATGACAGTGTTGTGATGGGGCTACAGGTTCCCAACTAGGAACATCCCCCCCCCCCCCTTCAGCCCAAACGGTGGCGCAGGGAAAGCAAAAATATTCTTAAAAATATTTAACCTCCACACATTAGCAAGTCCAATAGCTTAAATGAAAGATAAACACCTTGTTCATCTACCCAGCATGTCAGAATATTAAAATGTTTTACAGCGAAAACATAGCACATATTTATGTTAAACCACCACTAGGAAAACATACAATATGTAGCCACATGGCTATGCAAAATAGCACAATCACAAACGCAGGATTAAAAGAAAAATAATTCACTAACCTTTTGAAAATCTTCATCAGATGACAGTAATAGCACATGTTACACAGTACATTTATGTTTTTTTCAATAATATGCAATTTATATCCATAAATCTCCATTTACATTGAGCCATGTTCAAAAAATGCAGCAGAAATGACCGGAGGAATTATAAATATCTCCGGCAGCTAACGCCAGATAACAGCAATAAACATCATAAACTTTGACTAAATATACATGTTCTACATATATTTAGAAAGATACACTTCTTCTTAATGCAAACGCTGTGTTACATTTATTTTTAACGTTACAGAATTCGTTCACTATTCAATAATCTGAGACGGCGCTCAGCCATTAGCATTATTTCTCTACTATGTTGGATTCGACAAAAATACAATTTTATAACATAAATATTCCCTTATCTTTGATGGTCTTCGACAAGAATGTCGTGGAAGGAGTTATACATACCTAATATAACGTTTGGTTGCTGTTGGTGTGTCTTTGTATTAGCAAAAGCTAACATCTTCAGGTGAATTACCCCAAAAAGGACTTCTGATCACGAAAATTGCGCATCAAAACTTCAAATTTACATATTATATGTCGACTAAACTGGTCAAACTAAGTGCAGAATCAAGCTTTAGGATGTTTTTAACGTACAAAACAATTGGCAATTAAATCAAGCATAACGAACTCTCTTCAGCCAAGCCGGAAAAAAAAGATCCTTTTCACACAGCGCGCACCTGAAAACTCGTGACACCTCAGTATTTTGCCTGCCAAGCAGTCAAAGCTCGTGCTATTTTCTCCGTTACACGTCTCATTGAAAGACGAGAGCGCGCTGAAGAAATAGAAACTGTTCCCAGATCCATAGCTGGTTGGGAAGGGTGGGGGTGATGACGTCAAAGTTGGAGCAACTTTCTTAGGAGAGAGAGAGAGTTTGGGAGAATGGCTGCCCTGTGAGTTCTGCTTTACATACAGACATAATTCGAACGGTTTTAGAAGCTTTAGAGTGTTTTCTATTCAATAATAATTATTATATGCATATATTAGCAATTTTTGACAGTTTTTTTTAAAGTTTACTTTGGGCACACAATTCATCCAAAGGGGGCAGTATTTCCCCGAGCCCCATCAGGTTCAAAAGGCTAAGCTTGTGAGCCAATATATTTATTTCATTTCATTTGCGATTTTCATGAATAGTTAACGTTGCGTTATGCTAATGAGCTTGAGGCTATGATTACGCTCCCGGATACGGGATTGGTCGACGCTAGAGGTTAATAAAGACAAAAACGTGAAATATGGTGTAGTGACGTTGCGTTTTTGTAAGTTGTTTTTTTCTGGATCAAACGCGCTTTATAAATGGACATTTTGGATATATATGGACGGAATTAGTCGAACAAAAGGACCAATTGTGATGTTTATGGGACATATTGGAGTGCCAACAAAAGAAGCTCGTCAAAGGTAATGCATTTTTATATTTTATTTCAGGGTTTTGTGTAGCGCCTGCAGGGTTGTAATATGCTAGCTTCTTTGTTCACTGCTGGTGTAGACGGTGCAGGCTATCAGATAATAGCTTCTTATGCTATCGCCGAAAAGCATTTTAAAAATCTGACATGTTGGCTGGATTCACAACAAGTGTATCTTTAATTGAGTATCTTACATGTGTGATTTAATGAAAGTTTGAATTTTATAGCATTTTAATTGAATCTGGCATTTCCCCTGACAATTGGCCAGTTGAGACATTTGTGTCCGCCTATCCTTAAGAGGTTTTAATGTTGACTGTGTGGCCTGTTTTACAAAAGTAAGTAAATTATCAGCAAATTCACTGTTTCAACCCAACCTGTTTCAACGCAAAGACATGTATTTTAAAGCTAAACTGCCACCATAGGTCAGAAATCTGTCACTTACCCAAAGTTAGCTTCTGGTTATAGTGGTGTGGTGGCCCAGAATTACGATGTTAGCATAAAAATATTACAAACCTAAATTGACTAAGATCACTTGGCTAATAAGACTCATGTAAGTCATTAGCTCAGTAACATCTATGAAAGGGGACATAACTAACTTGAGATGAAAATGTACACATCTAGTGCAAGGGAGTAAGCTTATACGAGGTTGCTATCTTAAGGTTATTGGTTTTGGGCTAATGTTACCACAGGCTAGCATCTAGATGTGTGCACTTCTAACTTGACTGGCTAAGCAAGTTAGTTGCCATCATTCTTTTCTGTGGTGAAATTCTATACTTGTACATCACTCTGTAATGTACAATTTACCTTATTTTAGCGCTCCAAAAAATGTAATTCTTCCAGGTCAACTGTAATATGAATACCATTGTAAAGCACAATTTCTCCCCTTTCCAGCAAAATCAATGACGAGACAATCGTGCTGCCCATCTCTGCATGATCGAAGAAGGCAATTAGCTCTGTCGGGTCTTTTTAAAAATGACGGGTGGGGAAGCGAAACCTACTGCATGATAGAGAAAGTGGGAGATAAACTGTGTGGGGAAACTGTTTTCTTCACCCAATCTGTTCAACTTATCATCTCTAAAATGTAAATAAAACACTTTAAAGCGTTTATATAATGTGTCATTACATACCTGTTTGAAGGTTTGTGTCGAATTTGAATCGAGTTTTTAGGGCGGCGCTAAAGTTATCTTCAGAAGTACTAGGTATCTTCCCCTTACCCTGTCCCTGTCTTGTTTTTAATCTGTGAGAGAAGCGCTACACCTGGTGGAGAGAGGCTGTACAACACAGAATGAATTGCATTATGCGTGGTGTACGTTATGTCATGACACGTCACAATTTATAGTACAGCGTCAGGGGGGTCTGTTTTTTTTCAACTTTTATCCAATACTATCGGGCCATTACCATGTCAGTCGACGCTTGAATAGAAACGTAGTTCACACCCCAGATTTTGATGCCAATACTGTCACTAAAGTCCCGTTAGTTTTCATTGCAGCCTCGTTTGAATGCTGCGGTTATGCAAATTTGTACGCAATGGGGTTAGTCAAGTCATTTGTTGTTCCCAAGATGGTGTAGCAGTAAGTCGTCCTGTCGTATCGTCTCTCTGTAAATATCGTCTCTTTTTCGTTTTAGATATTTTTCTTCGCATATCTTTAAAAACATTTTGCTAAACCGAAGCTTCCAAATACTCTCCTGCCACCCGCCTCACCCAATGTAGCTACTTTTCCTAAAGTATTTATATTTACTTCGGAACCGGAACCCCTCAACTGAAGCTAGCCAGCTAACCACCAGCTATGCTAGCGGTCTTCAGCTAACCGGTCATCAGCTAACCCTTAGCTCGGAAAGCTCTCGACAGTTCGAACAACGCGACGCTAACCAGAGCATAACGGACCTATTTATTTTTTTATCCCCGGATTCCCACCGCAAACGGAACATTTTTCAGCTGGATCTTCATAACAAGCTATCGAGCTAAACCGCAACCCTGGTTGATTACTCCTGGCCAGCGTTTCCACCCACGTAGCTTAAAGCTAGCCCGGCCAGAGCTCCTGTGCTCCTAGCATACTCCTGGGCTACAATACCCGGACCCACGACCGGTCTATCGATGTCACTGCATGAAGAGGAATACACAGACTCACCCCATCGCGACGTCCTCCAAAGGCTACCTCCAGAAGCTAACCAGCTAACTAGCTACAAGCTATTTAGTCATTGTTAGTTTTTTAACCTGGATAACACTCGCCAGTCCAGCCCCCCTGCCCCATCCACCGCTGCCCCCTGGACTCTGATCACTTGGCTACATAGCTGATGCACGCTGGACTGTCCATTAATCACGGTACTCCATTCTGCTTGTTTGTTTTATCTGTCGGCCCCGTTGCCTAGTCAATGCCATTTTACCTGCTGTTGTTATGCTAGCTGATTAGCTGTTGTCTCACCCACTGTTTTAGCTAGCTTTCCCAGTTCAACACCTGTGATTACTATATGCCTCGCTGTATGTCTCTCTCAAATGTAAATATGCCTTGTATACTGTTGCTCAGGTTAGTTATCATTGTTTTAGTTCACAATGGAGCCCCTAGTCCCACTCCTCATACCCCTGATACCTCCTTTGTCCCACCTCCCACATATGCGGTGACCTCACCCATTACAACCAGCATGTCCAGAGATAAAACCTCTCTCATCATCACCCAGTGCCTGGGCTTACCTCCGCCGTACCTGCACCCCACCATACCCCTGTCTGCGAATTATGCCCTGAATATATTCTACCATGCCCAGAAACCTGCTCCTCTTATTCTCTGTCCCCAACGCTCTAGGCGACCAGTTTTGATAGCCTTTAGCCGCACCCTCATACTACTCCTTCTCTGTTCCGCTGGTGATGTGGAGGTAAACCCAGGCCCTGCATGTCCCCAGGCACCCTCATTTGTTGACTTCTGTGATTGAAAAAGCCTTGGTTTCATGCATGTCAACATCAGAAGCCTCCTCCCTAAGTTTGTTTTACTCACTGCTTTAGCACACTCTGCTAACCCTGATGTCCTTGCCGTGTCTGAATCCTGGCTCAGGAAGGCCACCAAAAATTCAGAGATTTCCATACCCAACTATAACATCTTCCGTCAAGATGGAACTGCCAAAGGGGGAGGAGTTGCAGTCTACTGCAGACATAGCCTGCAAAGTAATGTCATACTTTCCAGGTCCATACCCACTCTCTCCAGAAATAAGTCTCTCACTGTTGCCGCCTGCTACCGACCCCCCTCAGCTCCCAGCTGTGCCCTGGACACCATTTGTGAATTGATTGCCACCCATCTAGCTTCAGAGTTTGTTCTGTTAGGTGACCTAAACTGGGATATGCTTAACACCCCGGCAGTCCTACAATCTAAGCTAGATGCCCTCAATCTCACACAAATCATCAAGGAACTCACCAGGTACAACCCTAACTCTGTAAGCAAGGGCACCCTCATAGACGTCATCCTGACCAACTGGCCCTCCAAATACACCTCCGCTGTCTTCAATCAGGATCTCAGCGACCACTGCCTCATTGCCTGTATCCGCTACGGTGCCGCAGTCAAACGACCACCCCTCATCACTGTCAAACGCTCCCTAAAACACTTCTGTGAGCAGGCCTTTCTAATCGACCTGGCCCGGGTATCCTGGAAGGACATTGACCTCATCCCGTCAGTTGAGGATGCCTGGTCATTCTTAAAGAGTAACTTCCTCACCATTTTAGATAAGCATGCTCCGTTCAAAAAATGCAGAACTAAGAACAGATACAGCCCTTGGTTCACTCCAGACCTGACTGCCCTCGACCAGCACAAAAACATCCTGTGGCGGACTGCAATAGCATCGAACAGTCCCCGCGATATGCAACTGTTCAGGGAAGTCAGGAACCAATACAGGCAGTCAGTCAGGAAAGCTAAGGCCAGCTTCTTCAGGCAGAAGTTTGCATCCTGTAGCTCCAACTCCAATGTTCGGGGACACTGTGAAGTCCATGGAGAACAAGAGCACCTCCTCCCAGCTGCCCACTGCACTGAGGCTAGGGAACACGGTCACCACTGACAAATCCATGATTATCGAAAACCTCAACAAGCATTTCTCAACGGCTGGCCATGCCTTCCGCCTGGCTACTCCTACCTCGGCCAACAGCTCCGGCCCCCCCGCAGCTCCTCGCCCAAGCCTCTCCAGGTTCTCCTTTACCCAAATCCAGATAGCAGATGTTCTGAAAGAGCTGCAAAACCAGGACCCGTACAAATCAGCTGGGCTTGACAATCTGGACCCTCTATTTCTGAAACTATCCGCTATCGAATCCCACCGTACCTTCTCCGCTGTGCAATCTGGTTACCGAGCCGGTCACGGGTGCACCTCAGCCACACTCAAGGTACTAAACGACATCATAACTGCCATCAATAAAAGACAGTACTGTGCAGCCGTCTTCATCAACCTTGCCAAGGCTTTCGACTCTGTCAATCACCATATTCTTATCGGCAGACTCAGTAGCCTCGGTTTTTCGGATGACTGCCTTGCCTGGTTCACCAATTACTTTGCAGACAGAGTTCAGTGTGTCAAATCGGACGGCATGCGGTCCTCTGGCAGTCTCTATGGGGGTGCCACAGGGTTCAATTCTCGGGCCGACTCTTTTCTCTGTATATATCAATGATGTTGCTCTTGCTGCGGGCGATTCCCTGATCCACATCTACGCAGACGACACCATTCTATATACTTTCGGCCCGCCCTTGGACACTGTGCTATCTAACCTCCAAACGAGCTTCAATGCCATACAACACTCCTTCCGTGGCCTCCAACTGCTCTTAAACGCTAGTAAAACCAAATGCATGCTTTTCAACCGATCGCTGCCTGCACCTGCATGCCCGACGAGCATCACCACCCTGGATGGTTCCGACCTTGAATATGTGGACACCTATAAGTACCTAGGTGTCTGGCTAGACTGCAAACTCTCCTTCCAGACCCATATCAAACATCTCAAATCGAAAATCAAATCAAGAGTCGGCTTTCTATTCCGTAACAAAGCCTCCTTCACTCACACTGCCAAGCTTACCCTAGTAAAACTGACTATCCAACCGATCCTCGACTTCGGCGATGTCATCTACAAAATTTCTTCCAACACTCTTCTCAGCAAACTGGATGCAGTTTATCACAGTGCCATCCGTTTTGTCACTAAAGCACCTTATACCACCCACCACTGCGACTTGTATGCTCAAGTCGGCTGGCCCTCGCTACATATTCGTCGCAAGACCCACTGGCTCCAGGTCATCTACAAGGCCATGCTAGGTAAAGCTCCGCCTTATCTCAGTTCACTGGTCACGATGGCAACACCCATCCGTAGCACGCGCTCCAGCAGGTGTATCTCACTGATCATCCCTAAAGCCAACACCTCATTCGGCCGCCTTTCGTTCCAGTACTCTGCTGCCTGTGACTGGAACGAATTGCAAAAATCGCTGAAGTTGGAGACTTTTATCTCCCTCACCAACTTCAAACATCAGCTATCTGAGCAGCTAACCGATCGCTGCAGCTGTACATAGCCCACCCATTTTCACCTACCTCATCCCCACAGTTTTTATTTATTTACTTTTCTGCTCTTTTGCACACCAATATCTCTACCTGTACATGATCATCTGATCATTTATCACTCCAGTGCCAATCTGCAAAATTGTAATTATTCGCCTACCTCCTCATGCCTTTTGCACACATTGTATATAGACTCCCCTTTTTTTCTACTGTGTTATTGACTTGTTAATTGTTTACTCCATGTGTAACTCTGTGTTGTCTGTTCACACTGCTATGCTTTATCTTGGCCAGGTCGCAGTTGCAAATGAGAACTTGTTCTCAACTAGCCTACCTGGTTAAATAAAGGTGAAATAAAAAATAAAATAAATAAATAAATTTGGATACAGTAAAATAATGTGTAACTGTCTAACATTTTGCAAGGCAAGTAACAATCTATCAAATGATGTGTCCATAATTTAGCTCTACCATATCCCGTATACTTAACCAGCATTCTTCACTTATTCCACACTGGTTCACATCTTCTTTTTTTCCACTGATTTTCTGAAACCTACACTGAACAAAAGCCTCAGAGTTAAAGCCAGTCATCCTCTGAATGTAGTCAGTTTTCTGAAGCATAATTGACTTGCAGTAGTAGTGGCTGTCCAAAGGCAGTTATGTCTGGCATCAGTTATTGTTTTTGTTACTCTGTTGGATTGTGGTTTCCATGTGTGTATTCTCCGGACTGTTTGGTCCTGTGTTTGGGCTGGTCTATGCGCCCTGTATATTGGCGGACCGTTTTTTGGAGGAGAATAAATCACGATATACTGAACCCTGCTCTCTGCGCCTGATTCCAACCCACCACTCCTAGTATCCCGTGACACATATGGTGTGCTGAAATAACGTCTTGAACATGATAGTGTCATATTATTAAGGGGTGAATATATTTTTTGTACAGTATGTCCCACAAAGTGCGAACAGCTGCCAAATTAAATTAGTTTGTCTTTCTTACAGTTGATTATGAAAAAGCAAGATTCAAAGCTAGAGAAGCGGAGACCAAAATGGTTTTACAAAGTGATCCAGATGAACTTCAACGCAGTCAATGGTCGAGACAGTAAGATCTATTTATTGAGTCCTTTAACCTCTGATTTATTAGGACAATACAGTATGTCTGGAATATTTATATACACCTCATGAAAATTGTGTGATGATATACACTTCAACCATGTGTGTCCTGCATGTGATATGACATTTACACAAGTTGTGAGAAATGTTGGCTTGCGAGTGCTATAAAATAAATAGCCGGTTATAATTACAGCAAAGTTATGTGAAGAGTCTTTACGTTCATATTTTTGTGGTCTTGGGGTATGTATCTAAAATAGTTCTCTATTTTCACCAGACCAAACAAGTGATACAAGAAATACGTTGATTTGGAGCCAGCACCTCTGAAAAGGCAACAGACCTTTCCAAGTGCAAGTGACCTGTGTCTAGTTGTCTGTGCTTCCAGTCCCACCACCACCAATAAGTTTGCCAACACCTTCACCTCCCAGTAACTCTCCGTTTACCAGCAACCCTATGAACCCTGTGAGCCACTCACTTCCTTTGAGTCACCCCCAATCTGTGAGATGCTCTCTGACTCCAAGCCATCCTCTAGCGCCGAGAGACCCGCTGCCTCTGAGCCACCCTTTGTCTGCAGGTATGTCTTGCAAAATTCTTCGCTAAGCTGACATTATAAAAAGAACACAATTGGGCTTTCAGCCTCACTGAATACATGTGGCCAAAGTTTGTGATTAGATGCTTTCTTGTCAAGTATTGATAGGTACTTGGTCAATGCCCTTGAAGATATGAAGAACGGACTGACAAAACTTGAGAAGGTGGTGTCAGGTCTCTCTCGATCAAGTACAGCAGAGATCACTTTATCTGACGACATCAGCCTACCCTTACAAAACTACAATGAACTTGATCGCATGGAACAAAAAATTGAGGACCACCAAAGTCGAAAAGACTTGGTAAACTCACTCAATACAGTAATAACTATCTTACTAATAGTGTCTTTTTCCATTACATATTTTAGTTTTTATTTATTTCCCTTAAATTTTAGATTACATATCTGTGGACCATTTGGGGGTTGTAATGTCCAAGCCACAACAAGAAGGATAATTGCAGCACTGATAAGTCATGCTCTGGCAAGACAGCTCAACTGGAAAAACACAAATGGCAAAAGACCCTTTCACAACCTGGGGCTAAGGAATGCTGTTGCAGGTACATCTGGGGGAATCTCACAAACATTTTCACATTCTTTCAGGCACCTAGACATCTGTGATTTAAATGTTTGAAACTGCAACTGTTTCAACTACCTCTCCAACTTTGGCCTAAAATGGTCATTATGTAGAATATTAATGTGTCGACATGGGAACTTTATCGGCTATAATAAGCGGCAGGGTAGCCTAGTGGTTAGAGCGTTGGACTAGTAACCGGAAGGTTGCGAGTTCAAACCCCCGAGCTGGCAAGGTACAAATCTGTCGTTCTGCCCCTTTCCCTGCAGTTAACCCACTGTTCCCAGGCCGTCATTGAAAATAAGAATTTGTTCTTAACTGACTTGCCTGTTTAATTAAAGGTAAAATTTAAAAAGCATGACATAATGCTTATATGTGGGGGTGAGTTTATTGTAGTGTAAAATGTGGTTTTTGCTATCTTCCTACTAGACACCCGTAGCTTTCTCGTAATATGGCAATCCTAGGATCCTATGATCTGACCCCTTCAATATGTCTGTATACTCTAAGGTCTTCAACTGGACCTGTCACCGGGTCCGCAGAGTCTGGTCATGGGATAGTTGGGTCTTGTTATTGACGAGTTACGTAATGATTGGGCTTGTGAGCAGTGGAGGAAGCACCGTGACATTTCCCGGTGGCCTGAGGATTGTTTTGGCCTGCCATGAATAGTCAACTTGACCAGCGATAATATAGAAAGCAGGAATGAGTTGACAGAGAATCCAAGGATCAGGCGCGACACTCACTCTCTAGCTGCAGTGTCCCCGCGCGCGACACATAGCGACCTGCTTCTCTATCAATAACATTTTAGACAAGTCACACAGTGAAATGGACGGTTAGAAAAGGAAAGGTGGAGCAGAGAGGGAGAGAATAAAAAAAGAGAAAGACCCTTGCCACAGACGCAGCTAAATGCTGCAAAATAAGCAACATGTTCGCCAGTAAGGGACCGTGTCAGTCAAAAACACTAGCTAAAACACACACATTGACACATACACACGACACCCAGCATGACTAGCTAAGTAGCCTAGCTAATAATAGTGACACAGCGGCCGGTAGGCTAAACAGTTTGCACGTCTTACATCTTCGTGGAGGAATTATATCATAGCAATGAGTGCAACATAGCAATCATAATATAACATTGAAGGCAATATGGTTCAACTAGTAAAAAATAGTAAACCTAGACTATGGACTTGCCAGCATTCAGTCACGACTCATGCCACATAAACTAGGGAAAGTGCACATACACTGTACAGCGAAACAGGCTACAGTAACCTAACCACAATACATCAATGAACGTAACACAGTAGCCTGTGTGACACAGCACAGGCAATGACAAAGACAATTTGTACCAGCATTACAAGTTACTACAATAATATACAGCGCTGGGAAAAAATTGAGACCACTCCAAATTAAGAGACCATTATTTTTTCCAGAGCTGTATTAATGTAGCCTACTGATAGTGAGTATGATAATAGAGTATTTTCTTTGAAAATGTGGAGAAAGGAAGCAGCAGTAGCAGCACTAGAGCTTCAGGTGCTCCCGTAAAACTGGCGATGGTGGTCAGTTCAGAGTCAGACTCCGAGCAGGAACCTTCAGGTACAATTTAAGAGCACGAACCTAAACACGTGGGCTATGATTTTAGATTAGTATGTGCTTTATTTATGAGATCATCAGTAGGACTTTAATCGGGGGGCATACAATCGATGACTGCACAAGTAATACAAGTTTAAGTTTAAAAGCAACCAGATGTGCAGAGAGAGAGAGAGACGTTCAGAGCCCAGTACAGGGAAAAACGAAAGGGACAGCGAAAGCACTGAAAATCCATTTGATTATTTTGCCCGTCCTCAGTCCAAGGATTTTGACCTAATTTTATTTCAGTACCACCCAAAACAAACCCCTCAAAGAGTAATTCCCAATGTATTCCACTCCAAAGTTTGCACAAACAGAAAATGGCTGACATACAATTAAATCCTTGTTCTGCTCAGTATGTCTTGCATTCGTAAAACCTTCAGCCAGTGATAGTGCATTTGTCAAAGGAGGCATGCAGGCCTGGAAACATGCCCATCAGAGAGTACAGGAACATGAGAGAAGCAAGACCCATCGAGAAAGTGCAGAGGCCTTTTTCCTCAGAGCCAGCAAAGCAGACATCTGTACCTTTCTGAGTGATAAGCAAATGTCAGTTCAACAAGACCAGGTCAGAAAGAGGAGGCAGGTCATGGAACTTATGATTGATGTAGTTAAAGTTATTGGTAAATGTGGGCTAAGCTACAGAGGACACAGACACGAAGCTGCATATAACTTGGAAGTTGATCAGAGCAAGTTCCTTGAGCATATAATGTAGCTAAGCAGATATGATGTCTGCCTACAAGAGCATGTTAGTGATTGCATTGAGAAGAGCAAGAAGCAGATGGGAAATAAAGGAAGAGGGTCCTTGGTAACTATGATGTCCAAAACAACAGCAAATAAAGTAATTGAAGTCATCAGAATGTTGATTCAGCAGACAATTGCTGTTGAAGTGAGAAAGGCAGGGATGTTCTCAATATAAATGGACACAACACAGGAATTGACATCGAAAGACCAGTGTGCAGTAGTTGCAGATGTCGTCTATGAGAGACTCATTGCAGTCATTGACTGTGAGTCATCGACTGGACAGTACTTTGTGAACCTTGTGAAACAGACCATTGAGAAGATGGACAAAGATATCAACAGTGTGTTGCTAATGCAACAGACAAGCAGCTAATATGCAGGGACAATACAGGGGCTTCTCTGCATTGCTCACAAGAGAGTCTCCTAACCAAGTACACATATTATGTTACTCACATGTACTCAAACTTGTGCTTACTGACACCACTGGGTTTGTTGTGGCAAGTGAATCCCTTTTCTCACTACTGAATGACTTTGCAGTGTTCATTCGAGATTTCTACAAGCGCATGAAGCTATGGGAGGAAAACCAGTGAGGACAGGAGACACGGATGGCTTGACGTAATTGGTGAAACATGCTGTTGGGCCAAAGATGAGGCCTTGAGGAAAGTATTTGGAAGCTTATGCAAAACCTGACCGTGGTCATCACTATGGAAAGAAATGAAAAGGATGTGACCATAAAACCTGCCATCCGAAGCAAGGCCCAAGGGTACAAGGATGCTTTCCTAAAGTATGAAACCAGACTTACAGCTGAGGTTTCTCTCAGGATTCTTGAGCAGACGTCCCCTCTCTCTAAAGACTTGCAAACAAGTTGCATGGATATTATAACAGCACAGGACTTGGTGACAGGAACGGAGGATAACCTGAGAAAGTGTGCCAGAGACTTTGAGGGTGTGAAGAGGGCAGCAGACGACTTTGTTGAGTCGGGCCAATGGCATTCTGGAGGAGCAGCAGGACTGTGATGCCGAAGCTCAGACTGCTCTCCCAGAGAAGAGAACAAAAAAAAGAAGAGAACCAGGTGAGTTGGCAGAAAACGAGCCCATTGCTAATGCATACATTGATTACAAAATCAAGATCCACAATGTGGTACTGGACACTGTTGTTGAAAGTATTCACAGCCGTTATGCAGCAAATGCAGTGCTGTGTACAGATGTCTCCAACATGAATCCGAAGCATTTTCCTGAGATCAATGAAAAGAGCCTTCCAAAGACAGCCATGAAGGAGCTCAGCAAATGCTTACTGGAATTTGAACATGCCACTATTGAGGCATTTTAGGCTGAACTGATCAGCCTTGCACAACAGTGTGAAAAACTGAAACCGTCTGCATTGGAGGAGTACAACACAAGGGCTGCTTCCGCCAGTGATGAATTAGGGAAAGGCTTTGAGGATCCTCTTGAAAGTGTGAAGTTGGGGCGCAGAAGTTGTTCCACGTGAAAGCAGCACATTGGGCAGTTATCTTCTCCTGTCTCAGTACAATCTGCTCACGAATGCGCATCACATCATTGGTTTGGGCTAGAAGTTCCTCCTCACCCTATCCATCACTCAGGTGGCTTGTGAGAGAACCTTCTCCACCCTGAAATTTGTGAAGAACCGTCTAAGAACCTCCTTCACTTGAGAACCTTGAAGCGTTCCTTTTGATGGCAACAGAGAAGGAGATTCTTATGGGACAAAGATGACATCATTGACAAGATGGCAGAGAGCAGTGAGTTACTGCGCCGCCTACTGGTTTACTCGTGGTAATTACTTACTGGTTACTCTGAAGTAGCTATGCAATGACTCTTCCTTAACAGGCTGACAATGGTGATTTTTTTTGTTTGCTGTGAGTTAAACCTTTTGTACAGAGGCATGTTTTTTGGACTTTCATATTATACTTACAGTTATGTAGCCAACGTTCAATTTCATTGACTCAGTGTATAGATGTTTATTTTTGTGCTATTTGCTTTATGGACACCAGTGAGTGAACATTGTAATCTAAAAAAAATATGTAGAGGAGTGCTTTTTCGACTTTTGTATTATACTTACTTACATTCTTGTAGCTTATGTTCAAGTTCAGTGAATGTGTGTGAAGTGTTTTTGATATGCTTGATGCTTGACTATAAAGATATACATTGTTAGCTCAAATGTTAAAATTATTATCTCATTCTCTTTTTAAAAAGTGCAGGCTAATTGTTTTGTGTGTCTAGCCTTGTACATTTGTATGTGCTATGATTGGTGTATTCCTGGTGAGTTTTTTAGGGTGCACCCATAGCCATAGCATACCTTAAAAACTCCAAGCCAAGCCTCATGCAATGACATGTCAAGTTAAAAAAAATCACAAATTCAGCTGTGTTTAATATTTCTTTTTCTGAAATAAAGGAGTTTTCATTAGAACAGCCTCTCTGGTATTATTTATAATTGATTTAGTGTTTACACTGTTCCAAATTGTCTGAGAAATTATATTTATAATAATAATAACGCTCCCTTTTCTTGATATCGTTCTTATTTTTATTATTACTATAATAATTATAATAAGTAATGTCATTATCAATAGTAGGTTTAGTATAAAGCCTTGTTTAATAACTTCTTAGGGCTAGGCCCCTTTTTTTCTCCACTTCCTGCCAAAATGATGTGCCCAAAGTAAACTGTCTGTAGCTCAGGCCCTGAAGCCAAGATATGCATATAATTGGTACCATTGGAAAGAAAACACTTTGTAGAAATGCTAGGTTGTAGAAATGCTCAAATAATGTAGGAGAATATAACACAGTAGATATGGTAGGAGAAAATCCAAAGAAAAACCAACCAGAATTTATTTTGTCGGTTTCCTATTGAACATCTTTCAGAAATAAATATTTTCATTTGATTACATTTTAGGGTATGTGAGGAGCAAATAGAAGCATATTTTGACTTGTTGAAACAAAGTTTATGGGCAGATTTTTGGATTCCTTTCTCTGCAAGTTGAATGAGTGGATTACTATAATCGATGGCGCCAACTAAACAGACTTTTGGGATATAAAGAAGGATTTTATCGAACAAAACGACACTACATGTTATAGCTGGGACCCTTTTGGATGACAAATCAGAGGAAGATTTTCAAAAAGTAAGTGAATATTTCATCTTTATATGTGAATGTATGAAACCTGTGCCGATGGAAAAATATTTTTTTGTGGGGTGCCGTCCTCAAACAATCGTATGGCATGTTGTCGCTGTAATAGCTACTGCAAATCGGACAGTTCTACATGTTATAGCTGGGACCATTTGGATGACAAATCAGAGGAAGATTTTCAAAAAGTGAATATTTAATCTTTATATGTGAATGTATGAAACCTGTGCCGATTGAAAAATATTTTTATGTGGGGTGCTGTCCTCAAACAATCGCATGGCATGTGTTCCTTGTAATATTGGACAGTGCAGTTAGATTTACAAGAATTTAAGCTTTCAGCCGATATAAGACACTTATATGAACCTAAATGTTTAAAATCCATAATATTTATTAGAATTTATTTTAGTTACGCGCCCTCCAGTTTCACCAGAAGTTGTCCCACTAGCGGGACACCGATCCTTATTAATGAGCGACAGTGAACAGCCGCCACTGGAGGGAAATGCCGATTGTGAAAATCAGCAGCAAGTGATAATCGCTAACGAGGATCAAGGACAAGTTGGTGTTATAATGGCAATGTTTGGGGACTATCACTGAGTTTGCGGAAGAGAACAAGGACTATACAGACTATGTCTTCGCAAATGAAATTACAGATGAGACTAAAAAGCGCTCAATTCTATTGAGTGTGTGGGGGGCTAAAACCTACAAGCTAATAAGGAATTTGTCCTCACCATGGAGACTGGCTGAAATTCCTTTTGTGGATGTAGTTGCTCTCGTTCAGACTCACCACAATCTAAAGCCTTCAGTTATTGTCCAGAGGTTCAAGTTTAACTGCCATTTTCGGGAAAACAGGTCAGTCTGTTGCTAAATTTGTTGCTGAATTACGTGAACTCTCTGAACATTGTGAGTTTGGGGCTATGTTAGCGGACATGCTCCGTGATAGATTAGTCTGTGGCATTAATGAGGGGAAGCCACACTGATTTTCAAGAGAGCATTGGAACTACCTCAAGGGATGGAGATGACCATCAGTCATGCTAAAAATATTCAAAAGGCCAACAGTGGAAGTTATGCAGTGCATCAGGAGACAGAGGCGGCAGCAAAAAGGGGAAAAGCAATGGAATGTTTCAGATGTGAGGGAACACATTACGCAAACTACTCAGTTCAAAGATACGGTTTATCACAATTGCAACAAAAAGGGAAATTTAGCTAAAAAATGCAGGGGTCCTAGGAGCAAGCCAGAGAGTGGGCAGACTGGGCAGGGCAAGTTCACAGCAAAGAAGCCGCAGCCTGCAGTGCACCACCTAGATAGCATAGAAAAGGAGGAAGAGAATTGTTCCTACAACATGTTTAATGTGAGTGAGCCATGTGCAGAGCCGTTCTATGCTACAGTTGAGGTAGATGGAAAGCAGATGAGGATGGAAGCTAACACGGGGGCCTCTGCCTTGGTTATCACTGAGGAGACCTACAAACAAATGTGGGGCTCAAAACAGGCTTAAGCCCTCACACCAGCAGGGATCAGGCTGTGTACGTACACCGGGGAGACCATACCATTGCTGGGGGCTCCAGAGGTGGACATTGCATACAACAGCCAGGAAGCGAGAGCATGGCTTCTGGTGGTGAAAGGGAATGGGCCTAGTTTACTAGGGTGTGAATGGCTCACCAAAATAAAACTGAACTGTGGTGAGATAAAACACACACGAATGACTGAGGATGTCATGACTGAGGATGTCTGTCACGCCCTGGTTGTAATATATTGTGTTTGTCTTCATTTATTTGGTCAGGCCAGGGTGTGACATGGGTTTATTGTGGTGTGTTTTGTCTTGGGGTTTTGTGGGGTGTTGGGTGTGTGGCTTAGTGGGGTTATCTAGCAAGGTCTATGGCTGTCTGGAGTGGTTCTCAATCAGAGGCAGGTTTTTATCGTTGTCTCTGATTGGGAACCATATTGAGGCAGCCATATTCTTTGAGTATTTTGTGGGTGATTGTTCCTGTCTCTGTGTTTGTTGTTCACCAGATAGGCTGTATAGGTTTCCACGTTCCGTTTGTTGTTTTGTATTTTTAGTTATTTCATGTTGAGTTCCCTTTCATTAAAGAACATGAATAACCACCACGCTGCATTTTGGTCCGCTTCTCCTTTGACAGACGAGAACCGTTACAGAATCAACCACCACAACGGGACCAAGCGGCTTGGTAACAGGCAACAGCAGGAGCAACAAAGAGAGGAATGGACATGGTAAATGGTAAATGGAAGTGGTGGCCAGCACAAGAGAAAGCTTTCAAGGAAGTGACAGAACTACTACAATCAGCACAACTACTGGTTAATATTGACCAAAACAAAGAGATCATTCTCTCATGTGACGCTTCACCCTATGGTGTCGGGGCAGTACTCTCTCATCGGATGGAGGATGGGTCAGAGAAACCCATTGGATTCGCATCACGCACGCTGACG
Source organism: Oncorhynchus masou masou (assembly GCF_036934945.1). Lineage (NCBI taxonomy): Eukaryota > Metazoa > Chordata > Actinopteri > Salmoniformes > Salmonidae > Oncorhynchus > Oncorhynchus masou. The sequence goes on along the minus strand of NC_088216.1, from coordinate 38,470,437 downwards.
AGTGTTGAGAAGGGTTATTTACAGTTAGACAAGGAAGGTCTGGCCATGGTCTTTGCTGTGAAACACTTTCATCTGTACCTCTATGTGCGTCATTTCACCATATGCACTGACCACAAACCACTGATGATCTTTTTTCAGTGAATCAAGATGCATTCCTCTCAAGGCTTCAGCAAGGATACAGCGCTGGGCACGCACACTGTCAGCTTACCAGTACACCATCGTGTACAGAGCAGGGAAGGACAATGCAAACGCATACACGCTCAGCCATCTCCCACTACCAGAGATGCCCGCCACCACTGTGGTGCCTCCCGAGACAATTTTCCTAATAGAGAGATTGTCAAACTCACCTGTGAATGCCAAACACATCAAACAGTGGACAGACCGGGATCCTATCCTGGTGCAAGTGAAAATATTCCTTATGCAAGGTTGGCCTCCTGTAGTAGAGGATGATGGAATTAAACCTTATGCAAAGCGTAAAAGCGCAGGATGGCTGGATGGCTGGCATACTCTTGGGGTCCAGAGTGGTTGTTCCGCCCCCTGGCCGTTCGCAAGTCATGTATGAGGTCCATGAGACTCACCCGGGTGCCTCCCGGGTGAAACGTTTAGCCAGATCTTACATCTGGTGGCCTAACATGGATCAGGACGTAGAAAACGAGTGCCAGATCAACCAGAAGATGGTGTGCCACCCACGCCACTACATCTGTGGGAGTGGCTTGACCGCCCATGGTCCAGGCTGCACATAGACTTTGCAGGCCCTTTTGTGGGCCACATGTTCCTTGTCATGGTGGACGCGCACTCCAAATGGCTGGAGGCTCACATCATGAGCAACATCAAGCGACCACAACCATCAACAAGCTTCTGCAGGTTTTGCAACCCATTGTCTGCCTGACTCTCTTGTGTCAGACAACACAACAATCTTTACCTGTGACTTGTTCCAAGAACTCATGCAGAGAAACGGGATTCACCATGCCTGCAGTGTTCTGTTTCACTCGGCCTCAAAACGCTTAGCGGAATGGGCCGTTCAGACACTGAAAGAGGGGCTAAAAAGCATGACTGGGGGAACCATCACAACTAAGCTCTCTCGGTTCTTCTTCCAGAACCGCATCACACCACAAAAAACAACAGGACGGGCACCAGCTGAGATGTTGATGGGCAGAAAGCCAAAAGCTCACCTGGATCTACTGTGGCTGTCTTCCTGTGGCATAGCCACTTAGAATAATGCCCAACAACACAGGGCGCGGAAAATGTGGACCAACCCAACACACAGGGTACCAGGTCCAGAGCACGAACACCAAACAACATACACACGTAACATATGAGTAATCCCACACAAAACAAGGGCGGGTAGCCTACGAAACGAAAAAGAGATCGATGGCGGCTCAGCACCTCTTGAACAGGCAGGGGAGCCAACTTCGGCGGAAGTCGTGACAAGAAGGTTACGGGGTTTCTAATCAATGTAAAATGGAATTAAAATTACAGATTTAAAAGTGAAATGAGTATGAAAGGCGACAACACAACAACCAAAATCCAACAGGAAGGCTGCTACTTCAGCTATAATCTGAGTGGAATTATGTGTAGGCTAAAATACTTTGCATGGTCAATTTGAGGTCTGCAGTGGCCATACAGTATTTACTGCATGCAGCCTCCTCAGAAGACAGAGCAAACATACTTTTTGCGCTTTGCAGAGCTGTTGTCAAGGAAGTGAGTTTGTGTTTATACAGGACCACCCGCCCCGACCTACCATCAACCAATTATGTCAATGCCGAGCTATACAGAGCCATCCGCATTGTTACAAAGTTTGAGAGGCACATGCCGATGTGGTACTGAGCTTGATTTGGCCTTTGCATGCAGCTGGAGGCTCTACAATTGTGTCACACACTTCTTAGGAATCATCTAGCCACATTTGCGAATCAAGCATAAATTGGCTTTAACTGTAGGACGATGAGAAACGCAATAACATTATGGCTAGCTTCAATTAGCCTAGTTAGCTAGCTTCTCTTGGTTTGATGCAGTCAAGACAGGTACAATGCAATCGGATGGGATGATAAATAACTAGCAAGAAGTTAGTCGAGCGCGAGATAACAGCGGTTGCAGTCTCTTCCTCTGAGCCTCCCATGTCTAAAAGGCGCTGCATGGTCAATCCAACCTCTGCATTGGCCATGCAGCATTTACATTGATAATGGCTTCTGCAGAAGTCAGGGCATTTATACTTCTTGCGCTTCGCGGAGCAGCGCAGAGATGTTGTGGAGGAAGTTGACAAGGAAGTGAGTTTGTGTTTGTACAGGACCTCCCGTCCTCACCTACATTCAACCAATCATGTCAATGCAGAGCAATACTGAGCCCTCTGCATTGTTATAACATTTTAGAAGGGCATGGTGATGTAGTATGGAGCTCAATTAGGCCTTTACATGCACCCGGAGGCTCCTCAATTGCATCACACCATCCATATGGCACCTGCAACCACCTTTTCTATATACGGATCAAGCATAAATTGCCTTTTACTCACATTCACACACCGAACAGCTTCCGCATCCTTAAATAGCTTACAGCTGCTCACTCTTTGCCTCTCTCTCCCTTTCTCCATAGCTCCGGTTTAATAAAGTATCAAAACAATTGGCTTTTCTGCTGCTTCCTTGACTCAGATCGGACCAGTTGTCCTTTTAGGTCCTTTCAGAACACGTATGCATGTTGGGTCCGGGGCTTTCTGTTGTCCATTTCGGAATGGGAAATCTAACTCCCACCATACAAGTTTTGTCCTCATCATTCAGATTATTCAAATTCAATCATGATGTCTTTAGAGAGTGGTTAGAGGGACAATAGAGCACTGAGCACCAGATCATTAGCAAGGGTCATTAGCAAGTTTGGTAGGCTACCCATCAGCATCATACATTTGCGCAGTCTTAGAATGAGATTACCATGACCAACGGTCACAGGGAATTTGACTGCGGTCATGACTCATGACTGCCGGTGTTGCAGTATGGTCACACAACAGCCATACCTTACCTATATCCTTTTCTGATTCAAATAGAATTGCCTCAGCATTGCTCTGATGTCCAAAAGATTTCAGATCGAAATGTCATGATTTCTATATTGGTCAGTCCAAAATGGCTTTTTAATTCTGTTATCGAAATCATTTTATTTCCTATTACCAAGTCATTTACGGTTTCTATGCCTTTAGTTTTTGATGTGGACCAATGTATCTGTGAATACATGGGGCGGCAGGGTAGCCTAGTGGTTAGAGTGTTGGACTAGTAAACAAAAGGTTGCAAGTTCGAATCCCCAAGCTGACAAGGTACAAATTTGTTGTTCTGCCCCTGAAAAGGCAGTTAACCCACTGTTCCTAGGCCATCATTGAAAATAAGAATTTGTTCTTAACTGACTTGCCTAGTAAAATAAAAAATTCTGAAATCTGCATGGATTGTTCCATAGGGGTTTGTTTTTTGGAAGTGATATTGTTTCTTGTAGAATCTGTTTAATTTTCTTCAATATTGTTATAGTGTTCTTAACTATGATGTTCTTAGCTCAGTCCTTTGAAAAACAGACACATGAAAAGATACTGGGGATGAGCATGCACATCTTCAATATGTACCCATTGTTCCTCTTTAGTGGCTTTAACAATGTCCCAAATAAAAGCCTTGGGTGGTGAGTTGATACAATTCCATGTCTGGATGGTTAAATCCACCCTCAGACTTAGGGAGATGTAAAATCTGTGAGTTTTATTTTCCCATATAAAGTCTGTAGTGGCCAAGTAATATTTTTTAAAGAATGTCTTCAGTGAGGTAATTGGTATTACCGAAAATATATATAAAGCCTTTGGGAGCAATGCCATTCTAATGAGGTTTATTCTTCCTGTAATATTTATGTGAATATTGTTCCATTTAATTAATTCATCTGCTGTAATGTTGTTGAGGAATGATATAAAGTCTTTATATATGTTTTTTTTCACTTACTAATTATTTAACTTAAAGGATCGCTGTAGTTCATGAGTTATTCTTTTTCCTTTTGCCATTATTTCAGTGTTTTCCACTTACATTTCATATCCTGACATTTTAGAGTATTCTGAAACTACAGAACATTGAGTTTTTGATATTAGTCTGGTATATCAGAAGATCTTTGGCAAAAAAAGTTCAGTTTATATAAATGTTTACCAACACTGATACATTTGGCCCTAATCTATGGATGTCACATGACTGAGAATACAAATATAGTAGGGGTGTGGATCAGAAAACCAGTCAGTATCTAGTGTGACCACCATTTGCCTCATGCGGTACGACACATCTCCTTCACATAGAGTTGATCAGGCTGGTGATTGTGGCCTGTGAAATGTTGTCCCACTCCTCTTCAATGGCTGTGCGAAGTTACTGGACATTGGCGGGAACTGGAACGCGCTGTCGTACACGTCGATCCAGAGCATCCCAAACGTGTTCAGTGGATGACATGTTTGGTGAGTATGCAAGCTATGGGAAAACTAGTACATTTTCTGCTAACAGGAATTGTGTAAAGATCCTTGCAACATGTGGCCGTTCATTATCATGTTGAAACATGAGGTGATAGCGGCGAATGAATGGCACGACAATGGGCCTCAAGATCTCGTGACGGTATCTCTGTGCATTCAAATTGCCATTGATAAAATGCAATTGTGTTCGTTGTCCGTAGTTATGCCTGTCCATACCAGAACCCCACTGCAAACATGGGGCACTCTCTCACAAGATTGACATAAGCAAACCGCTTGCCCACACAACGCAATACACAATATCTGCCATCTGCCCTGTACAGTTGAAACCGGGATTCATCTGTGAAGACTACACAAGACTACACATATTTTCCTACCTAAGTTGGTTACGATGCTGAACTGCAGTCAGGTCAAGATCCTGGTGAGGACGATGAGCATGCACCTGTGTAATGATCATGCTGTTTAATCAGCATCTTGATATGCCACACTTGTCAGGTGGATGGATTGTCTTGGCAAAGGAGAAATGCTCACTAACAGGGATGTAAACAACATTTTTGGGATCTTTTATTTCAGCTCATGAAACATGGGACCAACACTTCACATGTTGTGTTTATATTTTTGTTTAGTGTATATAATATTTAAGGTTGAAGGCTTAAGTTTGGAATAGAAAAGGCCATTCAAGATGTTTGAAAGCCTTTTCAGCATCAACAGCCATAACTGACACATCTACATATTCTTTTTTAGTGTATTGTAAACTCACTGTCCTCTCACATCCTCTCACTGTCAAGTGCATTTATTTTCAACTTAACAACTTAACATGTGTAAATATTTGTATGAACATAAGATTCAACAACTGAGACATAAACTGAACAAGTTCCACACAGACATGTAACAAACAGAAATGGAATAATGTGTCCCTGAACAAAGGGGGGTTCAAAATCAAAAGTAAGTCAGTATCTGGTGTGGCCACCAGCCTCATTAAGTACTGCAGTGCATCTCCTCCTCATGGACTGCACCAGAGTTGCCAGTTCTTGCTGTGAGATGTTACCCCACTCTTCCACCAAGGCACCTGCAAGTTCCCAGATATTTCTGGGAGGAATTGCCCTAGCCCTCACCCTCCGATCCAAAAGGTCCCAGACGTGCTCAATGGGATTGAGATCCGGGCTCTTCGCTGGCCGTGGCAGAACACTGACATTTCTGTCTTGCAGGAAATCACGCACACAACAAGCAGTATGGCTGGTGGCATTGTCATGCTGGAGAGTCATGTCAGGATTAGCCTGCAGGAAGGGTACCACATGAGGGAGGAGGATGTCTTCCCTGTAACGCACAGCGTTGAGATTGCCTGCAATGACAACAACCTCAGTCTGATGATGCTGTGACACACTGCCCCAGATCATGACGGACCCTCCACCTCCAAATCGATCACGCTCCAGAGTACAGGCCTCGGTGTAACGCTCATTCCTTCGACAACAAATGCGAATCCGACCATTACCCCTGGTGAGACAAAACCGTGACCTGTCGACTAGCCTAGTGGTTAGAGCATTGGACTAGTTACCGGAAGGTTGCAAGTTCAAATCCTCAAGCTGACAAGGTAAAAATCTGTCGTTCTTCCCCTGAACAGGCAGTTAACCTACTGTTCCTAGGCCGTCATTGAAAATAAGAATTTGTTCTTAACTGACTTGCCTAGTTAAGTAAAGAGAACTTTTTGCCAGTCCTGTCAGGTCCAGCGACGGTGAGTTTGTGCCCATAGGGGACGTTGTTGCCGCTGATGTCTGGTGACGACCTGCCTTACAACAGGCCTACAAGCCCTCAGTCCAGCCTCTCTCAGCCTGTTTCGGACAGTCTGAGCACTGATGGAGGGATTGTGCATTCCTGGTGTAACTCGGGCAGTTGTTGTAGCCATCCTGTACCTGTTCCGCAGGTGTGATTGTCAGATGTACCGATCCTGTGCAGGTTTTGTTGCAAGTGGTCTGCCACTGCGAGGACGATCAGCTGTCCGTCTTGTCTCCCTGTAGCGCTGTCTTAGGCGACTCACAGTATGGACATTGCAATTTATTGCCATATCCACATCTGCAGTCCTCATGCCTCCTTGCAGCATGGCTAAGGCACGTTCACACAGATGAGCAGGGACCCTGGGCATCTTTCTTTGGTGTTCCGTAGAAAGGCCTCTTTAGTGTCCTAAGTTTTCATAAGTGTGAACTTAATTGCCTACTGTCTGTAAGCTGTTAGTGTCTTAACGACCGTTCCACAGGCGCTTGGTCATTAGTTGTTTATGGTCCATTGAACAAGCATGGGAATCAGTGTTTAAAGCCTTTATAATGAAGATCTATGAAGTTATTTGTATTTTTACGACTTATCTTTGAAAGACAGGGTCCTGAAAAAGGGGCGTTTCTTTTTTTGCTGAGTTTATTGTGCTGAAACATTATTGTATTTGTTTGTAAGTGTCTATTTTTTTTACAAGCCCTTGATTAATATGGTAAGACCTTTGCCATTCTGTTGCTTGTGAGTTTTATTTTATTTTCACAGTTTATTAAACGTATGGGTCTGTAATCTTCAGGGGACTAGATTTTCCTGGTTTTAATATAACTGAAACAACTGATACATGAATTGAGTGACATGTTGTCATTTGATTAAATAGGGGGGCTACTTTGTCCCAGAATGTCAAATAAAATTATATTGTAAAGCCATCCATAGCTGGTGCTTTTTTCCTCGGAAATGTTTTAACAGTGTCTAATATTTATTTTAGGTTAATTTCTATTTTTAGTAATGATTTTTTGTCTGCTGGTATTTCATTCAGGGATATTGGGTCTAAGAAGGCTGTAGGTTCAGTCCAAATGTTGTTTAATTCTGATTTATATAGAAACTTTTTAAAATTGCTATTAATAGCGTTGTTGTTTCTAATTAAAGCACGTATTCTTATTTTTTTTGGCATGTTTGTTTTGTGAGGGCTGCGAGGTGATTACCTTGTTTATTTGCCATTAAATAGTATGCTTTATTTGAGTTGAACCTGGATCTTGTTGGATCTCTTTCAAAATAAAAACATCATATTCCTGCTTAAGTTCCTACATTTAATTAGATTTTTTACCTTGTAAAGATTTTTATGGGCTTTTTCTAAGATAGAAATAAATAAATAAAAAAGGAATCACTAACTCAGATTTAGCTTTTGCAGAGTATGAGATTGTCATTTCCCGTATGCACACGTTAAAAGCATCCCAAATTATGTCGGGATTGGCTTTTCTCTGTCCTCATTTGTTATGGTTAAAGTATTTTATTTTTTAGTTCACGTATTTAATATGTGTATGTAACGAAGCGTGATACAGGAGAATTATCCAATACCACTATGTCATGGATTTTTTTAACCCAATTCTCAAATAGCTTTTGAATTCGCCTTTTTGATTGCTATGTATGTCTAGCTTACTGAATGTGTGATTTAGGCTGCCTGCTAAAATAATAGTTCCTGTCTGGGTTTGATCTAATGTAGCTCTAAAAACACCAGATTTGCCCCGGGGGGTTATACAATTAAGTCAATGTGTACAGTCAGGTCCATAAATATTTGGACATTGACCAAGTTATTATTATTTTAGCTGTCTACCAGCATATTGGGGTTGAAAGTAAATAATGAATATTTAATTTGAGGGTATTTACATCCAAATCGGTTGAATGGTGTAGGAATTACAGAACTTTTTATGTGTCCCCCCCTCTTTTTTTTTTTGAAGTGACCAAAAGTATTTGTACTATTGGCTGCTCAGCTGTTCCATTGCCAGGTGTGTGTTATTCCCTCATTAGTTAAATTACAAGTAAGCAGATAAAAGGTCTGGAGTTGATTTCAAGTGTGGCATTTGCATTTGGAATCTGTTGCTGTTAACTCTCAATATGAAGCCCAAAGAGCTGTCACTGCCAGTGAAGCAAATCATCATTAGGCTGAAAAATCGAAACAAACCCATTAGAGAGATAGCAAAAACATTAGGTGTGGCCAAATCAACTATTTGGTACATTTTTTAAATGAAAGAACGCACAGGTGAGCTCAGGAACACCAAAAGACCCGGAAGACCACAGAAAACAACTGTGGTGGATGACAGAAGAATTCTTTCCCTGGTGAAGAAAAACCCCTTCACAACAGTTGGCCAGATCAAGAACACCCTCCAGGAGGTAGGTGTATCTGTGTCAAAGTCAACAATCAAGAGAAGACTTCACCAGAGTAAATACAGAGGGTTTACCACAAGATGTAAATCATTGGTAAGCCTCAAAAACAGGAAGACCAGATTAGAGTTTGCCAAAAAAACATTTAAAAAAGCCTGTACAGTTCTGGAACAACATCCTATGGACAGATGAGACAAAGATCAACTTGTACCAGAATGATGGGAAGAGAAGAGTATGGAGAAGGGAAGCATGGTGGAGGTAGTGGTATGGCGTGGCCATGTATGGCTGCCAATGGAACTGGTTCCCTTGTATTTATTGATGATGTGAGTTCTGAAGTATTTTGGGCTATATTATCTGCTCAGATTCAGCCAAATGTTTCAAAACTCATTGGACGACGCTTCACAGTGCAGATGGACAAGGACACAAAAGCATACTGTGAATACGTTTTAAGGCAAAGAAGTGTAATGTTCTGCAATGGCCAAGTTAATCACCTGACCTGAATCCAATTGAACATGCATTTCACTTGCTGAAGGCAAGTAAAAGCCTGGCAGAGCATCACCAGGGAAGAAACCCAGCATCTGGTGATGTCTATGGGTTCCAGACGTCAGGCAGTCATTGACTGCAAAGGATTTGCAAACAAGTATTAAAACTCACAATTTAATTTATGATGAATTACTTTTGAGCTCTTAAAATTGGGGTTGTAATTCCTACACGGTTCATACAATAATTTTGACAAAACCCTTAAATTAACGATGAAAGTCTACACTTAAAGCACATCTTGATGGTTTCCGTTCAAATCCATTGTGGTGGCATACAGAGCCAAAATGATGGAAATTGTGTCACTGTCTAAATACTTATGGACCTGGCTGTATTTTCACCTTGTTTTCTAATTCAAAATTAGAAAACGGCCTTCTTGGTACATGTGCTATGATATAAGGTAAACTGGTGTATTCTTATTTATCAGGATGCCTACATCTCTGCTGTTACTACAGGACGTGGTAGCATCCAACCCAGCTCCTCTTTAAATATTACATTTCTCCTTTTTTGAAGTGTAGCTCTGGCAGGAAAACCATATCTGCTGACAACCTCGTTAATTGTTCAAGAACGTTATGCTTTTTTTTGCCATCATGGAGCTTGTGCATATTCCATGTAATAAATTGAATTTTTTGGGGCCTTTACTTGTATGGAATTAAAGTTAACTTAGTCTTTTTTTTAGTATTGTATACATTACATACACTACAATTCAAAAGTTTGGGGTCTTTTTGAAAGAAAGAAAAGCAAAAAAGAATGTCCATGATCATGGAAAAATACAATGTAGACATTATTAATGTTGTAATGTTGTAGCTGGAAACGGTCAACTACCCGAAGGATATCCAGCCAACTTGGCACAACTGTGGGAGGCATTGGAGTCAACATGGGCCAGCATCCCTGTGCGTCCACACACCCATTCTCTCCTGCACCCCTACACATATTCACCCTCCTCCACACTTCCCTCACACACCCATTCATATATACACACACACACCATGGTATAAAAATACTTTAAAGTACTATTGTACAGGCCTCCCGGGTGGCGCAGTGGTTAAGGGCGCTGTACTGCAGCGCCAGCTGTGGCCACCAGAGACTCTAGGTTTGAGCCTAGGCTCTGTCGTAACCGGCCGCGACCGGGAGGTCCGTGGGGCGACGCACAATTGGCCTAGCGTTGTCCGGGTTAGGGAGGGGTTGACCGGTAGGGATATCCTTGTCTCATTGCGCACCAGCGACTCCTGTGGCGGACGGGCGCCGTGCGCGCTAACCAAGGTTGCCAGGTGCACAGTGTTTCCTCCAACACATTGGTGCGGCTGGCTTCCGGGTTGGATGCGCGCTGTGTTAAGAAGCAGTGCGGATTGGTTGGGTTGTGTATCGGAGGATGCATGACTTTCAACCTTCGTCTATCCCGAGCCCATACGGGAGTTGTAGCAATGAGACAAGATAGTAGCTACTAAACAATTGGATACCACGAAATTGGGGAGAAAATGGGGTAACATTGTTACATTTCGAAAAAAAAAGTACTATTGTACTTTAGGTGCCAGGAGCAACCGTTTGTGTCAAGAACTGCAAAGCTGCTGGGTTTTTCACACTCAATAGTTTTCCGTGTGTATCAAGAATGGTACACCACCCAAAGGATATCCAGCCAACTTGGCACAACTGTGGGAGGCATTGGAGTCAACAGGGGCCAGCATCCCTGTGTAATGCTTTCGACATCTTGTAGAGTCCATGCCCCAATGATTTGAGGCTGTTCTGAAGGCAAAAGGGGGGTTGCAACTCAATATTAGGAAGGTGTTCTTAATGATTTATTGACTCAGTCTATACCCTGTGCGTCCACACACCCATTCTCTCCCACACTTCCCTCACACACCCATTCATATACACACACACCCACACGCACACACACCGTGGTGTAAAAATACTTAAGTACTACTGTACTTTACTGTTTGTATTTTTGATTACTTTTACTTTTACTCCACTACATTCCTAAAGACCATCATGTATTTTTCCTCCATACATTTTCCCTGAAACCCAAAAGTACTTGTTACATTTCGAACAGTTAATGACATACATTTCCATATTTCCCTCTTTCAAATGTCTTATCAGTATCCATGTAGCCCATTGGCATCGGCTACTTCTATCGTTACTTCATAGAGAAGAACAGTTACTTGGGGGAGGAGAAAATAATATTGTCACTGTTTACGATAAGCTGGTGTTAGGCGTCACTGTATGTAAGCTTACAATGCACCCTTTGCCTTTTCCCCACTTTGTCATCTTCTCAGTGCAGGGGATCCCACTCTGCCAGTCTCCATTAAGAGCAATGTTTGTAGGCCTTTGACTGGAAAGGCTTCTTGCAGCTTGATTAGGGCTTCATCGGCACTTGTGAATTCCAACCTTTGCATTCCCTTCCATACCCACAGCACTCCCGGGAAGCGGGGTTGAGATTTGGTCACCTTTTCCTCCAGTAACTTGCGTCTTTTTTTCAGCTTAGCAGACAGTTCCTGGACAAATCAATTGGTCTCGCCTTGGAATTTTATCTCCTTTCCCCCTTTTAACCTCCAGAATGTTGACTTTTGTCTGATAGTTCCATAGTTCCATAGTTTGAAGATAACCATGTGTGGGTATTTGGAGTTCTTCGGCATCATTCCAGATCCTCTGGTGATATACCTACGTCAAGTTCCTCGGATGTCAGTTTGACTATGTAGCTGGAAAGGTCTCCTTTTTCTGCGTCTTCTGGTAAGGACAATATTCTCACGGCTCATTCTGTTTTCTTGCTGGTCCTATTCCTCTTCTAAAGTTTGAAACTTTCTTTCCAAAAGGCACATTTTGTTATCTTGTTCTGCCTTGTTTGTTCGTGTCTGACACGATAGCTTCTACTGTCTTTTCGAGCGAACAAATTTGAGCAGTTTGTTTGTTTTGGTGTGCATTGAGAGTATTTTAGCTATGTTTTCCTAGATAGCGTTTAACTATTAATTACTCTTGTTTGCGTCTCCAAGTTGCTCTTTGGCTTTTCCTTTTGAAGGAAGCCATTGTCTGTTGGATTTGGGTCTCTGCTCTGATTTACAAACTGGTTGGTTAGCTGTTGTACAAAGCTGATCGCTCACACTCTCCAAGTTTCTTGGGAAAATGTTGATTTATCAAGTTTAGAGGCTTGATTTGTCTGGTTTCTACATATAACCACAGTTTTGTCAGTACAAAATGGAGATCCTCACACCCCATGCATCCTATCGGTACGCACATGCACATGGAAAAATGTGTGTTGTATTTTAAAGCCTTTTGTTAAAACCTTTTCCATTATATTCTTACTGCAAAATATCTGTTGACTGTTAATAAACAAAATAATCTGCCACATAACTAATTAAACAAAAAATATGCTATTTTTTTAACCATTTTTTCTCCCCAATTTCGTGGTATCCAATAGTTACAGTCTTGTCCCATTGCTGCAACTCCCGTACGGACTCGGGGGAGATGAAGGTCGAGAGCCCGTACGTCCTCTGAAACACAACACAGCCAAGCCTCACTGCTTCTTGACACAATGCCCACTTAACCCGGAAGCCAACTGCACCAATGTGTCGGAGGAAACACAGTACAGCTGGCGACCCTGTCAGCGTGCACTGCGCCCGGCCTGCCAGTGCTAGTGCGCGAAGGAACAAGAACATCCCTGCCAGCCAAACCGTCCCCTAAACCGGACAACGCTGTGCCAAATTGTGACTGCGAAAGAGCCTGGACTCAAACCAGGATCTCTAGTGGCACAACCAGCACAACGATGCAGTGCCTTAGACCACTGTACCACCGGGTAGGCCCTGACCTGACCAAATTCAAATAGAAATGTGAGTTATAGATCTGTCATTATCATTGAAAGTAAGTCGAAGAATCAGTAAATCTGTTCTACAGTGCATTCGGAAAGTATTCAGACCCCTTGACTTTTTACACTTTTTGTTACATTACAGCCTTATTCTAAAATGAATTGAATTATTATTTGTCCTCATCAATCTACACACAATACCCCATAATGACGAAGCAAAAACAGGTTTTTAGAAATGTTTGCATTAGATCTGGATTTGTGACAGGGCTACATCCATCACATGACGCAAGTGATGCAAGCTGCTGCAAAACACCCAAAATGGATGTCAGCCCTGAATCCTATGAATTGGAGAAAACAAATGTCAGTTTAGGTCTTGCTGCTTCTCTGCCAAGAATGTTATGTTTGAAGTTCCGGTAATGTTTTATTATTGGCCAGCTAGCCGTGTGTCATGTTTTGACTGAGAGTGCGAGAAATCTGCTGATCCTGCCACGCAGCCTTGAGTACCTTTCTAAATGATGCATAAAGGGTGTTTCGGTCATATTTACAACTTCAGACTTTCAGGTGTAGTTGTGTGTGTATGTGTCTCATATCTGACTCACGGTCCTGGTGCTCAGCCATCAGGCTGGAAAGGGAACTGCTCACCACATCTGCAGCTGATGAAAAAAAACAAGGCTACATACAAAGAACCCTGGCCCTGTCCAGAATCAACACTTAGCACCTAAACCTATGGATCTGAGACGATTGGATAGGTATAAGAAATATGGTACAAAATCTTCCCAACCTATCAGAGAGCAAGTTAAAGCTACTACTATGCAGATCTAAAATATAAATAGTTAAATATAATTACAGTTCATAAAAGGAAATCAGTCAATTTAAATAAATAAATGACGTCCTAATCTATGGATTTGACATGACTGGGAATACAGATATGCAAAAAAGGTAGGAGCATGGATCAGAAAACCAGTCAGTGTCTGGTGTGACCAACATTTGCCTCCTCTCCTTCACATAGAGTTGATCAGGCTGAAATGTTGTCCCATGCTGTTGTACACATCGATCCAGAGCATCCCACACATGCTCAAAGGGTGACATGTCTGGTGAGTATGCAGCCCGTGGAAGAACTGGGACATTTTCAGCTTCCAGGAATTGTGTACAGATTCTTGCGAAATTGGCCATTGAAGGTGATCATTTGCCCACTGAAGTCAGTTACAACGCCAAACTGCAGTCAGGTCACGACCACTGGTGAGGACGGCGAGAACGCAGATGGGCTTCCCTGAGATGGTTTCTGACAGCTTTTTGATATTCTACAACTGTCAGGTGGATGGATTATCTTGGCAAAGGAGAAATGCTCATTAACAGGGATGTAAACAAATTTGTGCCCACAGCTTTTTGTGTATATGGAACATTTCTGGGATCTTTTATTTCAGCTCATGAAACATTGGACCGTTGTTCATTATATATTGCTTACACTGATCTGATCTGCCAGTGCCTTAAGTGCCTAGGGAGTAAGGGTTGTCTCTGGATGGGTCCACGCCAAGTCAAACCCCTCTGCCCTGCCACCTAGTCACCTGACCATCACTTACAGGTTAGGGTCAAATACGCTATAACTCAGTTAACAAAATGTTCAGTAAATGTATTCAACTAATACATAAAGTAAGCCTATCCTAATTTAAATAAATGGCCAATGTCCAAGACACAAAGTGGAGTTTCAGTTTATCTCCATAATTAACCAGATCAAAATGGGAGACACTAACCCTAATCTACTCCATGCAAGGATGTTGTGTATGCTCACCCTGCCCACATCTCATCTCTGCTCTTTTCCCAGTGTTATTCAAATAACAGCAATTTCTCATATCAAGTTGCAGACAGTAGAACAAAAATTATATGGGTTCCCCCAAAGTACATACGGTATCCAGCACTTTGTATCCTGAACACTTGGTTTGTGCACAAGTGTGTGAATATTACTTACTTTTACAGTGTTTTCTTTTCATGCCAGAGTTGTTTTTCAGCCCCTTTATCACATTATATGAACTGAGTCAGCTGAATGATAAATGTGTGAATGTGTGTGTTAGAAAATCATTTTGCAAACATACTGGATCATCTCAGATAATTGTATTACATTTGTGTAAAAGGCCAAAATGGCAGTATCAAGTCAACTCTTTGTTAAATTAACAATACACTGCTGCCATCCACTGGTGTGACTAGAAAAAAAAACCCTCAGTTGTCTAAAAATGTAGGCCCATCATCACACATAAAAATCCAGTCTAATCTTTTGCGCAATTCTATATTGTACCGTGTGTAATGATTTATTTTTTTAATCAATCGTTAATTTTCAACTTTCAAGATCACACAGATACAGTGGCAAAAAGTCACATATAATTGCAGTATTGTACTCTGGGATGACATTATTAAACCTCACCTCTGCGAAATAAAAATGAATATGTATTATACTTCGCAAAGCAGATTCATTTCATCACATTCAATTAATAATTTACTGTAATTTCAGAATTAAATATATCAATTAATACAGCTATGCTTTCTGGAGTACCAATTGTGATAACTGTCACATCAGTTATGACAAGTCACAATTAAACTGAAAACAATCTGGTTTTAATCATCAAGGTGCATCAGATCGAAGTTCAGTACATTATTGACTTCGGACTCTTGTGCCCCATCCATCTCTGAAGCCACTCTGTTGCCACTCACCAGAGCATGGCTTGCTCCACCAATCGTAGCGTTGCATTCTGGGCAGTTGCTTTGCTCCATGGCCCGTCCACATTCTCCGATGGCGTAGATGTGATTGTTGGGACACTTGTACCAGTGTCCAACACTCAGGTTGATAGCTTTAACAATCATCATCCTTTCCTTATCAGTGATCCCCAGGCCAGTGCTTGGTAGCTTTTTATCCAGTTCTTTAAGTGCTTGCTTTACCAAGTCCTTGTCTTGCTGAGTGAATGGCTGCATTCTCTCCAGAACCTTCCTCATGGCTCTGACCTCAGCCTGAATGTGGACCCTACGGCCTGTTCCATTAGCCATCTTGCAGCGGGCGTTAAGCTCCGCCAAAAAGGAGAGCCTCTGTAGCTCGCTCTGCAGATCAGATGCCTGCTGCTCTGAGAACTTTTGGTGATGATCCATCAGCCACCTCAGGAACTCTGGAACCTTCTCGTCAAAGTAAAAGGTTTCTACGCTTGACATGTGTCCCCTACGAATCTTCAGCAGCTTGTTCAGTCTCTCAAGTAAGGCCATCTTGTTCTCAGTGATCCATAGTTCATTTGCTGTGAGGTCGGAGGCTCTCAGTGTATCTCTGATCTGTATGTACTCCATAGGTAGGTACCTTAGCAAGTCCTCCTTGTCAACCCATTGCTGCTTAAGGACCACTTTCTGTGCTTCAATATCTGACTGTGTTCCATTAATCTTCTCCTTCACTTTTTCAATTTCCACCAGACTCCGGTTGACATGAGCCCCGTACCGGAGATTCCTGCGGATGGGTGTGCGACACTTGGGGCACTCCTTCAACTTTATTCCGGTAGCCTGCTGGTTCTCATCCATTCCCATGTATGTGTCCATGGACGTGGACTCAAACAAGTGTCCGCAGTCCTCTAGCTGAATGAAACAGGCCTCAACATCGTCCTCCGTACCAAAGAAGATCTCTGTTACCTCCTTGTGGTGGCAAACACGACACTTGTTGGGGCAAGGGTCTCCACACAGGCCGATGCATGGGTGCCCACAGTGCAAGGTTTTGGTACAGGGTTGGGTGCATGGTGGACGGTCACAAGGCTCATGGCAAAGCTTGCTACAGCGCTGATGAGGGCACTTCCAGGCACAAGGCTCTATGCAGGGTGCACAGGGCTGGCCGCATGGCTTCATACAGACACTATGGATGCAGCGATTCTCACAGCGCATTTGACAGGGTGGGCATCCACGTGTACAGGGCTCCCGACACTTATGGGAGCAGACTAGGAGGCGATCACATTGGTGGAAACAGCCCATGTGGAAGCGGCCCTGGTGGCACCTCTGGCAGGAACCAGGACAGGGGTGGCCACACTTCAGCATCTGTGTGCAATGTGTCCTGCATTCTGGCTGTATAGTAGAGCTCTTATAATGACAGGGATCTTCTTGCTTGTGTCCACATTTGAGCTCCAATGTGACCATCACCATGCAGGTGGTGGTGCAGGACTCCCCACACACCAAGGCACATGGATGCCCACACATGAGCTTCTGCTGACAGGGCTCCTGGCACACAAACTTCTCCGGAGCCTGGTGACAGGGCACCATCTGCTTGTGCTGGCACTGTGGTACAATCTTTTCTACCTGCTTAAGGCAGTCAGTAGGGCACTCCTGGTAGCACTGACGTTGGCATCGATGCCCCAGCTTACAAAGGACCTTCTGGCACTTTTTGTTGCATGTGTACTTTTTGTGCTCTTGGTCGTACGGGTGGCAGGCACTGGAGCACACGTGACCACAGTTCAAGCGGAACTCGCAGGGCAGGTTGCAGCCTCCCTCGGGAGCTTGTTTGAAGTCGTCTCCACAGGACACTTTAATGTGTCGCTCAGGGTGGTTCTGGCAGCACAAAGTCATTGCAGGGCCCACTTGGTCCTTCTCTCGCAGCATGTGCAGGATGTTGCTCCAGAGCTTGACCTTTCCCAACATGTCCATGTTTCCAATGCAGTAGAGGCCCTTCTTAGCCCTTGACAGGGCTACACAGACACGGTTGGGGATGTTCAAGAAACCCACCTTCCCCTGTTTGTTACTTCGAACCAGGGACAACAGGACAATATCATTCTCCTCCCCTTGATATTTGTCAACAACATGAACTTTGACCCCATTGAACTCTTTGGCTGGCATGAGGTTGCGCAGACAGTGGAGTTGGCCTGTGTAAGTGGTGAGGATGGTGATCTGGAACGGCTGGTAGTCCTGTAACAAGAGGTAGCGACACAGTGCTACCACGAAGAGGGCCTCGTGGCGGTTCTGGTGACTTTTTCCATCCTTGATCTCCTCTTCATGATAATTATGCTCCACAAAGAACATGTTTGAGTGAAGCCCCTGCAAGACAACGGGGGGGTTGAATATAATGTATATTGGACGGCAACTAACTTCTAAAGCCTACACATATGGACGGTTTATCATGCTTTATTAATGGTACATTGAATTGACCACATGGGCAAATTCATTGATAAACATCATCAAATGTACTCCTGCTAGGAGGGAAACTACCAGGTCAAAAATCTGTGTGCATTCATTTATGTATGCATTTATTTACCTTAACATTCTCAAAGTCCATCACTGAGGGGTGGTTCTCCAGCTCAGAGTAGATGTGAGGGACTATGAGACGGGCAATGTCTGGCCTCATGCGATGCTGTGTAGGATAGACCCAGAGTGAGAGGATTGGTCAATGGTGAATGAAGAACAAGGGCAATTGGTTTATCTGGTTTGTCTATATAAACTTCTCTACAGATTCCCACACATACCTGGTAGTTAAGTCTGACATACGGAAAGTCCATCTTGATCAGCCTCTCGAACATGGACACTTCAAGACTGAAGTTCTTGGCCAGGTCAAACACTGTTGCACTGGGCCGGAGCTAGCGGGACAATGGAGGTTGCAAACTACATAAGTACCTCTGAACCTCAAGAGAGGATGGCATGGACCACCTCATTTCAACAGTTTTAGACAATATAAATAGACAATAGAGTTGAGGAGATCACTGTTTTTAATATGCTGCTCAGTAAACCTGAAACATTTGCAGAAATGTTGATTTTAATATGCATTGTCCCTGCCAAATAAATGTAATAAAGTAAAGAGTATGAAAATATACACTGAGTATACCAAGCTTTAGGAACACCTTCCTATTATTGAGTTCCCCACCCCCTTTTTCCCCTCAGAAGAAGCCTCAATTCATCGGGGCATGGACTCTTAAAAGGTTTGAAAGCATTCCACAAGGATGCAGGCCCGTGTTGGCTCCAATGCTTCCCACAGTTGTGTCAATTTGGCTGGATGTCCTTTGGGTGGTGGACCATTTTTGATACACACAGGAAACTGTTGAGCATAAAAAAACAGCAGCGTTGCAGTTCTTGACATAAACTGGTCTGCCTAGCACCTACTACCATACCCCGTTCAAAGGCACTTAAAATCTTTTGTCTTGCCCAATCACACTCTGAATGGCACACATACACAAACCATGTCTCACTTCTCTCAAGGATTAAAAATCCTTCTTTAACCTGTCTCCTACCCTTCATTTACACTGATTGAAGTGGATTTAACAAGTGACAATAAGGGATCATAGCTTCAACCTGGATTCACCAGGTCAGTCTATGTCATGTTTTGTACACTCAGTGTATATGCAAATAAACTGAGAATTTTTTTTGTACATTTTTTTATTTTTAGGGGTACGTTTTACCATTTTTCTCACCAATTTCGTGATATTTAATTGGTAGTTACAGTCTTGTCCCATCGCAGTAACTCCAGTATGGACTCGGGAGAGACGTAGGTCGAGAGCCATGCGTCCTCCAAAACATGACCCCGCCTCATGGGTCTCCCACCCCTGAGTCAATACTTTGTAGAAGGACCTTTGACAGCAATTACAGCTGTCTTTCTAGGTAAATCTCTATGAGCTTTCCACACCTGGATAATGCAACATTTGCCAAATTATTATTTTAAAAATTCTTCAAGCTCTGTCCAATTAGTTGTTGATCATTGCTAGACAAAAAATAATAATTTGCCATATATTTTCAAGCAGATTTCAGTCAACTGTAATTTGGCCACTCAGGAACATTCACGGTCTTCGTGGTAAGCAAATCCAGTGTCGATTTCACCTTGTGTTGATGGTAGTGACTGCCCATTACTGCTTATCACTTATTAACCATCATTTATTCACATTACTCCAGCATCAGCTGGAGTGGTGTAAACCTCGCCTCCATTGGACTCTGGAGCAGTGGAAACGCATTCTCTGGAATGAATCTGGCAGTCCGATGGACGAATGTGGGTTTAGCGGATGCCAGGAGAACGCTACATGCTCGAATGCATAGTGCCAACTGTAAAGTTTGGTGGAGGAGGAATAATGGTCTGGGGCTGTTTTTCATGGTTCAGGCTAGGCCCCTTAGTTCCAGTGAAGGTAAATCTTAACGCTACAGCATACAATAATATTCTAAACAATTCTGTGCTTCCAACTTTGTGGCAACAGTTTGGGGTAGGCCCCTTCCTGTTTCAGCCTGACAATGCCCCAGTGCACAAAGCGTGGTCAATACAGAAATGACTTGTAGAGAGTGGTGTGGAAGAACTTGACTGGCCTGCACAGAGCCCTGACCTCTACCCTATCAAAAACCTTTGTGATTAATTGGAACGCCGACTGAGAGCCAGGCCTTATTGCCCAACTGCAGTGCCCGACCTCACTAATGCGCTTGTGGCTGAATGGAAGCAAGTCCCCGCAGCAATGATCCAACATCTAGTGGAAAGCCTTCCCAGAAGAATGGAGGCTGTTATACAGTAGCAGCAAAGAGGGGACCAACTCCATATTAATGTCCATGACTTTGGAATGAGATGTTCGACAAGCAGGTGTCCACATACTTTTGGCCATGTAGTGTACCTCGCATAGCAACAGCTGCTCTCTATATACCGTCACGATTGCGCATTCTTGTCTATTCCGTAGCAGACGTAAAATAAACGCAGAATGGATAAGTAGATGCACAATGAATTATGGTCACTGTAGTAACCAATTTGTAAGTCGCTCTGGATAAGAGCGTAATTTCACTTTGACATGATGGGGTATATTGTGTAGGCCAGTGACACAAGATGTATATTTAATCCATTTTATATTCAGGCTGTAACACAACAAAATATGGAGTCAATGAGTGTGAATACTTACTGACGACACTGTATTCACTCAGAGCTAAAAGGAATTAAGTCAAGTTATTTAAGAACTTATAGCTGGGTGTGCTGGATGAACTCGTAGTTTAGCTCCAAGCAGAGTTGGATGTTGATTGCATTTAAATCCCAGCCAATTAAGAAATGAAAATGACCATGGACTTTCAATTTTAAAAAAGCCCAGTTTACATTAGGAACTTGAAAAATGTTCAAGCACAATGTCCAGTTGAATTCCTAGATTTAATGGAATAACAGTGAAATCTTTAAGGAGTTGACCATGCCTGACCAATGAGTGTCCTGTACCTGTTGGTGGTCTCCAATGAGGATGAGATGCTGGCAAGCCTGGCTCAGAGTGGTGATGGTGTGGGCCTCCAGTACCTCCGCTGCCTCTTCCACGATCACCACGCGGGGACTCACTTCCTGCAAAGCTTTGCGGCATCTAGCAGCCCCCGTAGTCGTCATGCCGATGACCTTGGCATCCTTCAGGACACATAAGTCCTCACGGAGACGAATCTCAGCCAGACGCTCGGCTGCGTCCTGATAGTCCTGCTCCGCCTGCTGGGCTCGCGTACGCAGCTCTGTCCGGTAACGCCTCACCCATAACCTGCAGACACAGAGCAGCAGTAGATTACGTCATTGAGTAGCATTTCACTGCACGACCACTTATATAGTCGAAATAAGTATGTCATAAGAATGTTATAAAACCCATAGAACAAGTTGTGTTTACCAGACATAATCATACAGCACAATCAAAATCAGAATATCTGAGTTTCGTAATAATGCATTGAGCAGAGTCCTTTATTACTTGTGTGATTGACGGAGTCAATCAAACAGGCTGAAGCTGTGGCTTAACATTACATTTTGGGGTTTAATCCAAGATAGCTTTTTGGCCGGCACACAACTGAGCCTTGCACTAGTCTTTTCCCCAGTCAGATCAAGCCAAGTGCACACCTGTGTGGTCTGTGTGGCCATGATGACTTTGCATTCACAAGCTAAGCACAGTTACATTGCCACAGTGACAGAACGTTTTATAGAGCAAAATCTTGCCTTTGAGGTGAGGGGATCAGTGCATACATTTTCTCTGTAATTAGTTGACATAATTATGCTCAATGGGAATAAACGCTCTAGCAGAATGCCGTTGCCTAGGGGATGAGGGGGGTATTACCGGTACAGTCTCCATCTGTCTGGCAGACTGAGAGTCCACACATCCAGAATGGTGTCCTCCTCATCCTCACTCACGGCTGAGCTCCTGCCCAGCTCCCTCCTAATACGATGTTTCATCTTCCTCTTCTGTTCCCGCTGCATCTGCACACATACAGAGACACGCAGGCTTTTCAAATAACTTTGACAACACTTTAACTCAGCACCTGTCTTTCTACCATACTCCTAAGCTCAATACTTTAAAGCAGGAGGTTGTCAATTTGAAATCCATAAGCAACTCAATTGGTTTATGATTCACAAGATTTATGATGCAACGTCTTTTGGTTATGTTGTTGGCTCAAGGTTAATTATTGGTTCTCACCTCCCAGCCTTCTTCACTCTGCTCTGCCTGTACCTCGATGTTCTCCAGGTTCATGGCCAGCATCAGTTCCGCCATGTCTCTGACTATCTCCTCCGTCTTTCTAAGATCTTCATCCCGACCATGATGGGTGTTTGAGGCTTCTACAAAGCGTTCCGCCTGGATCAGGTCTGCCTCCTCCGCTATCTCGATCAGGTCGTCCTCTTCCCCTTCAGCTTCGTCCATTTCCACATCTATCATAAAATAGAGAGATGAAAATGGGTGAGGAGTGAGGACCAGAGTTTCTAACTTCCTAGTAGTTCTCTCAACATGAAAATGAGCACTGAACTCCCCCCCCCCCCCCAATATAGTTTCAGTTAGGATCAAAGGGAGTTTTAAATGAAACAAAAAGAGTTCAAAGAGACTAAATAAAATAAAATAAAATAAAATCAATCAAAGTTTATTGGTCGCCTACACAGATTTGTAGATGTTATCGCAGGAGCAGCGAAATGCTTGTGTTAATAGCTACATGAATAATATATTCACAAGCAAGGTTGACAAATACAATCCCACAAAGAGAAGCATTTCTTTGCACCTGTTCCGTTTATTATCTGTGTGATCATGTTGTCTTGTCTACGCTCTGTGGTACTGCAGTGGCTTCTCACCTGCATTGCAATTTTGGGGATGTGGCGTCCTCTGCTGGAAGACAGTGAAACCTAATCCCAGCCACTCCATAACAAGAGACGGCTTCTTCCCACCATAGCTCTCAAAGCCATCCAATGCCTGAGGATTACATTTTAATAGTAAGTATTGTCTCCACTATGGTCAATGACAGATTATCACAGTTCAACATCGTTTCATAAAGCTTTTCTGGGAATGCCAGACCTACTTTTTGAATCTCATGCCTTGTAGAGGCAGTTGGGGTTAGCATACTCATAGTAGTTGTCCTATCCGACGATAACATCAAATCAAATTGTATTTGTCACATGCTCAGAATACAACAAGTGTAGACCTTACCGTGAAATTGTCACGCCCTGGTCGAAGTTTATTGTGTTTGTCTTCATTTATTTGGTCAGGCCAGGGTGTGACATGGGTTTATTGTGGTGTGTTTTGTCTTGGGTGTGTGGCTTAGTGTGGGTATCGAGTATAGTCTATGGCTGTCTGGAGTGGTTCTCAATCAGAGGCAGGTGTTTATCGTTGTCTCTGATTGGGAACCATATTTAGGCAGCCATATTCTTGGAGTATTTCGTGGGTGATTGTTCCTGTCTCTGTTGTCACCAGATAGAACGTGAAAACCTATACAGCCTGTTTGTTGTTTTTGTATTATTAGTTTTTTCTTCGTCATTAAACATATATCAAAGATACCACGCTGCATTTTGGTCCGCTTCTCCTTCACCAGACGAAAGCCGTTACAGAAATGCTTACTTACAAGCCCTTAAACAACAATGCAGTTAAGAAAAATAATAGTTAAGAACAAATATTTACTAAATAAACTAAAGTAAAAAATAAAAGAAAAAATAAAAGAACAATAACAATATATACAGGGGGTACCGGTACCTAGTCAATGTGCGGGGGTAAAGGTTAGTCGAGGTAATTGAAGTAATATGTACATGTAGGTTGGGGTAAAGTGACTATGTATAGATAATAAACAGCGAGTAGCAGCAGCGTAAAAAAAAGGGGGGAGTCAATTCAAATAGTCCAGGTAGCCCTTTGATTAGCTGTTCAGAAGTCTTATGGCTTGGGGGTAGAAGCTGTTTAGAAGCCTCTTGGACCTAGACTTGGCGCTCCGGTACTGCTTGTTGTGCGGTAGCAGAGAGAACAGTCTATGACTAGGGTGACTGGAGTCTTTGGCAATTTTTATGGCCTTCCTCTGACACTGCCTGGTATAGGTCCTGGATGGCAGGAAGCTTGGCCCCAGTGATGTACAGGACTGTGCACACTACCCTCTGTAGCGCCTTGCGGTCGGAGGCCAAGCAGTTGTCATACCAGGCAGTGATGCAAACAGTCAGGATGCTCTTGATGGTGCAGCTGTAGAACTTTTGAGGATCTGAGGACCCATGCCAAATCTTTTCAGTCTCCTCAGGAGGAATAAGCTTTGTCGTGCCCTCTTCACGACTGAGGTGTTTAGACCATGATAGCTCTCAACCTGCTCCACTACAGCCCTGTTCAATGAGAATGGGGAAGTCCTCGGCCATCCTTTTCCTGTCGTCCACGATCATCTCCTTTGTCTTGATCACATTGAGGGAGAGGTTGTGGTCCTGGCACCACACTTCCAGATCTCTGACCTCCTCCCTATAGGCTGTCTTACTGTTGTCAGTGATCAGGCCTGCCACTGTTGTGTCGTCGGTTAACTTAATGATGGTGTTGGAGTCGTGCTTGACCACACAGTCATGTGTGAACAGGAAGTACAGGAGGAGACTAAACACTCACCCCTGAGGGGCCCCTGTGTTGAGGATCAGCGTGGCAGATGTGTTGTTGCCAACTCTTACCATCTGAGGACGGCCCATCAGGAAGACCAGGATCCAGTTTCAGTGGGAGGTGTTTAGTCCCAGGGTCCTTAGCTTAATGATGAGCTTTGAGCGCACTATGGTGTTGAATGCTGAGCTGTAGTCAATGAACAGTATTCTCCCTTAGGTGTTCTTTTTGTCCAGGTGAGAAAGGGGAGTGTCATCTGTGGGGCGGTATGCAAATTGGAGTGGGTCTAGGGTTTCTGGGATTATGGTGTTAATGTGAGCATTAACCAGCCTTTCAAAGCACTTCATGGCTACAGACGTGAGTGCTACAGGTCAGTAGTCATTTACATGCTGAACACACCGCCAGTGTCGCATGCGAGAGCATTGTAAAATAAAAGTACACAAACATGTTTTTCAATCGTTGCACCCATACTGTTCATACATGTCTGCGTAGCCAGGTGCTAAAATAGAAGTTGGTTCTATTTGTGACACTTGATGCGCTGCAAGTCCCACTTCTCCCATCTCCTCATTGGTTTTTAGGAGCATATACCCACATGGGGGAATGAAAGATGAACTGAGGCCCACACTCCAGTCCAGTTGGTGGTAGTAATGCACCTTAACGTTGGTTGCCAAACGCCATATGAAGTCCAAAGAAGAAGCCTGAAGGAGTGATAACTAGAAACAAACTCATTTTACCCTTTTATCTGTGGATTAATTGTTGGAGTAGAGGACCTTGTGCATTTCAGGTAAAATAACAATCCAATGTTTATATCCCAGGACGAATTAGCTAGCAACAGCAAGCTAGCTAGCTAAAGTGCCGTAAATGTTTAAGGCTTTTCGACCTGTCCTCAAATTAATATACAGTGGGGCAAAAAAGTATTTAGTCAGCCACCAATTGTGCAAGTTCTCCCACTTAAAAAGATGAGAGGCCTGTAATTTTCATCATAGGTACACCTCAACTATGAGAGAGAGAAAAATCCAGAAAATCACATTGTAGGATTTATAATGAATTTATTTGCAAAAGTCTTCACAAGGTTCTCACACACTGTTGCTGGTATTTTGGCCCATTCCTCCATGCAGATCTCCTCTAGAGCAGTGATGTTTTGGGGCTGTTGCTGGGCAACACAGACTTTCAACTCCCTCCAAAGATTTTCTATGGGGTTGCGATCTGGAGACTGGCTAGGCCACTTTCTGGACCTTGAAATGCTTCTTACAAAGCCACTCCTTCATTGCCCAGGCGGTGTGTTTGGGATCATTGTCATGCTGAAAGACCCAGCCACGTTTCATCTTCAATGCCCTTGCTGATGGAAGGAGGTTTTCACTCAAAATCTCACGATACATGGCCCCATTCATTCTTTCCTTTACACAGATCAGTCGTCCTGGTCCCTTTTCAGAAAAACAGCCCCAAAGCATGATGTTTCCACCCCATGCTTCACAATAGGTATGGTGTTCTTTGGATGCAACTCAGCATTGTTTGTCCTCCAAAAAGTTATATTTTGGTTTCATCCGACCATATGACATTCTCCCAATCTTCTTCTGGATCATCCAAATGCTCTCTAGAAAACTTCAGACGGGCCTGGACATGTACTGGCTTAAGGGGGGGGACACGTCTGGCACTGCAGGAGAGTCCCTGGCGGCATAGTGTGTTACTGATGGTAGGCTTTGTTACTTTGGTCCCAGCTCTCTGCAGGTCATTCACTAGGTCCCCCCGTGTGGTTCTGGGATTTTTGCTCACCGTACTTGTGATCATTTTGACCCCACGGGGTGAGATCTTGCGTGAAGCCCCAGATCAAGGGAGATTATCAGTGGTCTTGTAGGTCTTCCATTTCCTAATAATTGCTCCCACAGTTGATTTCTTCAAACCAAGCTGCTTACCTATTGCAGATTCAGTCTTCCCAGCCTGGTGCAGGTCTACAATTTTGTTTCTGGTGTCCTTTGACAGCTCTTTGGTCTTGGCCATAGTGGAGTTTGGAGTGTGACCGTTTGAGGTTGTGGACAGGTGTATTTTATACTGATAACAAGTTCAAACAGGTGCCATTAATACAGGTAACAAGTGGAGGACAGAGGAGCCTCTTAAAGAAGAAGTTACAGGTCTGTGAGAGCCAGAAATCTTGCTTGTTTTTAGGTGACCAAATACTTGTTTTCCACCATAATTTGCGAAATAAATTCAATAAAAATCCTACAATGTGATTTTCTGGATTTGTTTTTCTCATTTTGTCTGTCAGAGTTGAAGGTTACCTATGATGAAAATTACAGGCCTCCCTCATCTTTTAAAGTGGGAAAACTTGCACAATTAGTGGCTGACTAAATACTTTTTTGCCCCACTGTAGCTGGTTCAAAGTTCGTTCTGATATTTCAACCTGCGTGTCCTGATCGCATCTGGTGTGGGTGGACAAAATCAACATGCGCGCGATTGCGGGTACATAGTTCTAGTAGTAGCTGTGGTGATGGAACTATTAATTATAATCGTAGAAGTAGTCACCAGCCTGATAGTTGTAATTATAAAGGTCGGACAGAGGCTAAAAATCTTTGGATTTTACAGTGCTATCAAAGACTCACTGGCTGTAGCGTCAGGCTATCCCAGTGTTTCTCCGAGATGAACTTTTGGAGGTACTGCTCCCTTAGGACGCCCCGAAGACTGCACTCCAGCTGCACAGACTGAGTCTGGATCTTTGTCTCTTCTGTCCGCAATGCATCATAGATCTGAGGGGAAACAATATTCTGAACATCACTATGTGATATTATTTCGCTGATTGACTTTTCCCGAAAGATAGCCAACCTGACTTACATTCCTGACAAAAATGATATCTGAGCTACATTCACTTCAATAGCTACACTTACAATTTACATTTGAAGACTATTTCTAAAATGTTGACATATTGGTCAGTGTAACTTTCAGGTTTCAAGTTGGGCCTCACCTCACTGTTGGCACGGCGAAGATGTTGTGGTAGGTTGCGGCGGAAGTAATAGGAGCTTTTCAGCTCTCTCAGGGTGAAACGCTTCAGGACCTCACTGTTGCTTTGCCCACCCACTCTCACAATACCGTCTGGTAAAAACTTGTGGATTCCTATGGTACACATTGTTTAACAAATTAAAAAAGGTGCTCATACATACAACAACAAAAGTGCCCTTCAGAATTATCTTTGGTCAAACACAAAATGATGGTATGCAGCATCTGAGATTCTTCAAGTATGGCTTGAGGTGGAAAATATCTTAATTTGAGATGCAAAAGTAGCGTGAGATGTGTGCATTGCATCCATAGTGCAATGTTGAGAAAAAAGGAGAACTACCTTCTAGGAACTGGTCCAGAGCGTGGTTGGTGTAACAAACCACCAGCATGGGGGAGGTGAAACCTCTCCCCATCTCCTGATTGGTAAGCAGAGCCTGGGCGATCTTTAGTCCTGTATAGGTCTTCCCTGGGATTATGAGTAAGGAAAGAAAATGTCTGGAAGTGTTACACTCCTGCAGAGCTGTTGCAGTAAAGACGACGTTACAAGAAGCAACGTGGCACAATTTCTCAGCTTTTGGCCTGGAATATTTTTATGTGTATACAGTACCAGTCAAAAGTTTGGCCACACGTGCTCATTCAAGGGTTTTTATTTATTTTGACTCTTTTCTACATTGTAGAATAATAATAGTAGCAAAAGACCAAGTCCCATATTATAACAAAAACTCCTCAAATAAGCAAAGAGATGCGAGAGTCCATCATTACTTTAAGACACGAAGGTTAGTCAATGCGGAACATTTCATAGAACTTTGAAAGTTTCTTCAAGTGCAGTCGTAAAAACCATCAAGTGCTATGATGAAACTGGCTCTCATGAGGACCCGCCACAGGAAAGGAAGACCCAGAGTTACCTCTGCTGTAGACGAGAAGTTTATTAGTTACCAGCCTCAGAATCTGCAGCCCAAATAAATGCTTCAGAGTTCAAATAACAGACACATCTCAACATCAACTGTTCAGAGGAGACTGCGTGAGTCAGGCATTCATGGTCGAATTGCTGCAAAGAAACCACTACTAAAGGACAACAATAAAAATAAACTTGCTTGGGCCAAGATACATGAGCAATGGACATTAGACCGGTGGAAATCTGTGCTTTGGTCTGATGAGTCAAATTTGAGATTTCTGGATCCAACCGCCATGTCTTTGTAAGACACACAGTAGGTGGACAGTTGATCTCTACATGTGTGGTTTCCACTGTGGTGCTTGCAGAAAGAGGTATAATGGTGTGGGGGTGCTTTTCTGGTGACACAGTCTGTGATATATTTAGAATGCAAGGCACACTTAACCAACATGGCTACCACAGCATTCTGCAGCAATACGCCATCCCATCTGGTTTGCGTTTGGTCGGACTTGTTTTTCAATGGGACTATGACTCAACACACCTCCAGGCTGTGTAAGGGCTATTTGACCAAGAAGGAGGGTGATGGAGTGCTGCATCAGATGACCTGGTCTACACAATCTGGTTTGCGTTTGGTCGGACTTGTTTTTCAATGGGACTATGACTCAACACACCTCCAGGCTGTGTAAGGGCTATTTGACCAAGAAGGAGGGTGATGGAGTGCTGCATCAGATGACCTGGTCTACACAATCACCTAAACTCAACCTAATTGAGATGGTTTGGGATGAGTTAGACCGCAGAGTGAAGGAAAAGCAGCCAACAAGTGCTCAGCATATGTGGGAACTCCATGAAGACTGCTGGAAAAGCATTCCACATGAAACTGGTTGAGAGAATGCCAAGAGTGTGCAACACTGTCCAGGAAAAGGGTGGCTACTTTGAAGAATCTAAAATATAAAACATATTTTGATTTAACACTTTTTTGGTTACTACATGATTCCATATGTGTTATTTCATAGTTTTGATGTCTTCCCTATTATTCTACAGTGTCGAAAATAGTTGTTAAAAAAAATAAAGAAAAGCCCTTGAATGAGTAGGTGTGTCCAAACTTTTGACCGGTACTGTACATTTACGTAAACATGATATATTCAATATGTATGACTTATTAAAAATGTGTCCCACCTGTGCCTGGGGGTCCCTGGATGATAGCCAGCTCCTTGGTGAGTGCGATCTGAAGGGCTCTCATCTGAGACTCGTCCAACCCCAGCTGCTCCATGGGGGGCCAGGCTTCAGGATCCAGGGCGTGAAAGCTCTTGATACTGCTCTTAAACTCAGGAGCCGCAATAGCAGACAGGTCATACGTATCTGCCCTGGGCAGGTAGGCAGGAGGTTTGACGTCTGAGCTGCATTCCACTATATACCTGTAATTTACATGTCGTCATAAATGTCATTCTTCATTACAAGAATTGACATGTGGTGAACATAAGAGCGTCTGCTAAATGACTTAAATGTAATGTAATGTAACATAATTTCTGCCAAATTCATCTAGTAGCTGGCGGAAGAATTAAGTCACTCACAAACCATGTTAAGCACTTTGAGATCAGAAGCATGTAACTGTATCAATACAATCAGTAAGTCTCATTGTCAGAAAAGCGTGATGAAAACCCAATATTTTGTCTTAAGCTTGTCCCAAAGCTGATTAGCCGACTCTTTATCTCATATAGCATCAACAACACTGGTGCATTCACAAGCTAATTTTTGAAATTATGAACGCCAGACAGCCAGCACACCGACCTTTGAAAGGGCAGATCCTCTACCTCCAGCTCCTGCAGCCCTTCGAGGACGTAGCGGTAGGCCTCAAAGTAGGCTGTGGTCTCCACCATGAGGAAGGATTGGTGGGCCTCCACTCCGGCCAGGGCTCGCCTGCTCTCCCCTAAGAAACTGAGCTGGACAAAGCCCTTCTCTAGCTCCTTGGGGTCCCGGTCCGACACAGTAGCAAACAGAAAGGTGTCAAAGTTGTCACAGGACATGCAGAGCAGGGAGCCGTATATCAGCCGCTTGGAGTTTTGCCAGCGGACAAACTGTGCGGGACAGAAGAATATATGAGCATATATTTGAATACACTCTTCGTATATGGAAAAACATTGTATGTATTAATGTAATTTCAAAGAGTATTGTATAATCTCACTATTTTAAGTTATATAACTACACAATGTTGGTAAGTTATCATTTTTCTATTCAATTACTCTTAATCAAACTCACTGACCTTAAGAGGATGGGAGTCAAACTGGACCTTATAGGCCAAACCAGACGGGGTGCACAATGGTACCACCAGTCGAGTGTCAAAGTACACTCTGATATCATCAAAGCGGCACTTTCTCAAAGGGATGTCTTTATTGCCCAGGTCTTGCTGGCTCTGAATCAGCTGCTGGATGCCCTCTCGAAGAGGCCTCACAAAGTCCTCTCGCATGAGCCGGAAATGCGTGTCCAGGTAGAGCAGTCCGCTGGCGTAGCGTTGGGAGATGAGGTTGGGCCTGAGGTAGGATCTCTGGTCCTGGTGGAACTCTTTGGGGGTGGGGTAGATGGGCAGGGTCCTGAAGTCGGCCTCCCCAGGTGGGGCGTCTTCCTGGGCGGTTATGAAGGAGTAGTTATCAGACCTCAGGGTGCCCTCCCTGGCTCTCTCCTGGAGGTGCTCGACCAGGCCCTGGATCCTATCCAGGTTCTCTTCCGTCTGCTTCAGGACGTCCACCCCCACGGCTCGCAGGCTGATGATGACTGGTCTGAAGAGGGCCACTATCATGGACACGCCCTTTATAGAGCTAGCTGGGAAGATGCTGAGCACCTTGGAGAGAAGGGTCATGATGTTGTCCAAGTGCTGGGGGTATTGTTCCCGGCGAGTGTGGTCAAACTCGGATCCCATTCCCATCACGTAATGGGGCAGGATGGTTCGGAGGAATCCGGAATCCTTGATTAAGTCAGTCAAGCACTGTACGGTTTGGCGGGCGGTTTTGGACAAGAAGGCCTTGCATAATACTTGGCAGAGAAGCTGAACAAGGTCCTGTCGCATCTCTCTCTCGTTGAGGAGAGCTTCCAGTCCATCGCTCAAGGCCAGAGTGATGGCTACCTCTGTAGGGTCTTTCCCTGATAGCTCCTCCAAGGTTTTGTACTCAATTGGATGAACCTGAGGGGTGCCACCGCCTATATATCTTCCTCTCCCTCCCCCTCTTCCTCTACCACCCCTTCCTCTACCACCCCCTCTCTCTCCTCTGCCTCTTCCTCCCCCTCTATTTTCTCTGCCTCCCACTATCTCCCTTCCTCCTCCTCCTGCTCTACCACCCTTACCCCTGGCATCCTCCCCTGCTCTTCCTCTTCCCTTCCCTGCTCTGTCATCTCGCTCTCTCCTATCCTCCCTCGGGTTCCCCCCATTAGCCCCTCTCATCTCTTCCCTGGCTCCCCTACCTCTTCCCCCTCTCCCTTGGTTGGCTATCCCTTCCTCTTCTTTCTGACCAGCCTCAGCACCTGAGGCAAACAACAGGGAAATCTATATCAATCTAAAGAAGGAAATGCCAATTGTGTTTTGCCTGTCCAAAATAAAAATACATTTCCTTACCTCTTCTGTGATCGACATGGTTGGCTCCTCCTCTACCTCTCCGTTGCCCCCCTCTGTTTGGGGGATCCATTCAGGATGACGTACTATTGGTCCTCTAAGACAAGTAATGAAACCCAACACAATTTGAATGTTTATAACAAATGGAATGTACAATTTCTTAAAATAGATTCCAAAACAGAGGCAAACTTGATATTTATGCATGATTATTTTATATTGTGGTGGATGACGTGTTCCATCTAAAGGATACAGCAAGAGATTCCATTGAAATGGCATAGGTTTAATTTCGACAGAAATCACTTGGATACAGTCAGTGAATACATGATACAATGTAACAGTATGTTATCAAACTAAATCTGTATACCTTCGAAACCAAATTATTTCACCCTCAAAATGTCAGCATGGACTGTCTTTTTATGACAGTTATGCAATGATGTAAATAGTGAATCCTTTGCTAATTTTGAAATTAAAACCATTTTTTGCCAAGTGTGTAAACCAAGTGACTGTGATATTACATACAATGTTGTATACTGAAGAAAAATATAAATGCAACATGTAAAGTGTTGGTCCCCATGTTTCATGAGCGGAAATAAATGATGCCAGAAATGTTCCATACCTACAAAAAGCTTATTTCCCTAAAATGTTGTGCACAAATTTGTTTACATCCTTTTTAGTGAACATTTCTCCTTTGCCAAGATAACCCATCCACCTGACAGGTGTGGCATATCATTATCAGACCTCAGATGATTTAGATTTAGTATGATTTAGATGATGATTTGGTAGCATGATCATTACACAGGTGCAACTTGTGGCGGACAATAAAAGGCCATTCTAAAATGTGCAGTTTTGTCACATAACACAATGCCACAGATGTCTCAAGTTGAGGACCCGTGCAATAGGCATGCTGACTGCCAGAATTTCCACTGGTGCTATCGTCAAATAATTGAATGTTAATTTCTCTACCATACACCGTCTCCAATGTCGTTTTAGAGAATTTGGCAGTATGTCCAACTTGCTTCACAACCACAGACCACGTGTAACCTCTCCAGTCCAGGACCTCCACATCCGGCTTCTTCACCTGCGAGATCGTCTGAGACCAGACTACCGGACAGCTGATGAAACTGAGGAATATTTGTGTCTGTAATAAAGTACTTTTGTGGGGAAAAACTCATTCTGATTGGTGGGCCTGGCTCCCATGTTGGTGGGCCTATGCCCTACCAGGCTCACCCATGGCTGCGCCCCTCCCCAGTCATGTGAAATCCATAGATCAGGGCCTCATGCATTTATTTCAATTGACTGATTTCCTTATATGAACTTTAACTCTAACTTTAACATTGTTGAATGTTGCGTTTATATTTTTATTCAATAATATATTTACTCGTTATTTACTAGAGCCGAAAGTGTGGTCGCCTGATACATTTTCTATTCTAGAGCTATTCTATTCTAGAGCTTTCAATAAAACAAAGCAATATAAAACATACCTTGTTATGAACTTGTGATTGTTTTTGTGATTCCTGTCCCAATATTCAGACTACATCAAACGTTTTAATATGTGGATTTCAGTTGTCCTTGTCTGGTTGACAGTAATGATCAGTTTAGTCTCTTCTCTGCGGGTCAGTGTTGGTGAATTCACCTATGTGAAGCTAGCCACAATAAGGATAAACCACAAAAGTGGAATTTGCAGGTCGCCTTCAAAATAAAAGTCCCTCATTGACAGTGAATCAAACGAATTCAAATAGTGGAATCATGCCATATTTGGAGTAAATAATGCTTAACAAGTTCATAATGTTGTTAAATAAATCCAACAAGAGACAATAATTTGTTAATTTGACACAAAAAAAATGTGCAGTTGAAATCACACTGTCGATGTATTAGACTTTAGAATGGCATTGGGGCCATACTTTAAAGCACTGTCTGTACAGCCTAACCTATGGATGTTGAAACCATGAAAATCAGACTACTCAGTGACACTCACACAACACAACTGTGTAGAGTTTACACAAATATTAGCATCTTAGCAGGACTTTGACTGTGGGAAATCACCTTTCCAGTCAGTCTATTGTATGTATTGGACATTCATATTATTATTATTATTATTATTATTATTATTATTATTATTATTATATATGTATTTTTAAACAATTTTAGGCACAATGCAACCAGACATGTTGATACAGTACAATGCCATTATTATCATCAAGGATGACTCAAAAAAGTTAAGACGTAATTCCATTATGGTCCTCGTGAAAATACATGAAAAGAAAACCTAAACAAGATTATAACATGAAAACAAAATACATCTCATCAATAGGGAGGAAACCGTACAAGAAATAAAATAGATTACCAAGTAACATTCATTGAAATAATTATACTTTCTTTAAGCCTGTGCAGTATTGAGCATTCTGCCCATAAACCATTACTTAAGGTTTACTGTATCTTCAAACTCTCTAGTGTAGGGATGGATTTTATATGGTTTGATACACCATCCCATCCATCTGCACCAGTGTTAAGGAAAAAGCACTTTACTGCCATGCTCCTATAGCGCAGCGGTCTGATACTAGCTCTAGCGTGATGGCTATCAAATGAAATGTTATTTGTCACACGTGCCGAATACAACAGGTGTTACAGTGGAATGCTTACAAGACCTTAACCAACAATGCAGTTTTAATAAAAATAAGTGTTAAGTAAAAAAATAGATAAGTTTAAAAAAAAGTCAAATAAAAGAATCAAACCATATACAGGGGGTACCGGTACAGAGTCAATGTGCGGGGGCACCGGTTAGTCGAGGTAATATATACATGGGGGTAGATGGCTTGGGGGTAGAAGCTGTTTAGAAGCCTCTTGGACCTAGACTTGGCGCTCCGGTACCGCTTGCCATGCGGTAGCAGAGAGAACAGTCTATGACTTGGGTGACTGGAGTCTTTGGCAATTTTTAGGGCCTTCCTCTAAAACTGAATGGTACAGAGGTCCTGGATGGCAGAAAGCTTGGTCCCAGTGATGTACTTGGCTGTATGCACTACCCTCTGTAGTGCCTTGCGGTCGGAGGCCGAGCAGTTGCCATACCAGGCAGTGATGCAAACAGTCAGGATGCTCTTGATGGTGAAGCTGTAGAACTTTTTGAGGATCTGAGGACCCATGCCAAATCTTTTCTGTCCCCTGAGGGGGAATAGGCTTTGTCGTGCCCTCTTCACGACTGTCTTGTGTGTTTGGAACATGACAGCTTGTTGGTGATGTGGACACCAAGGAACTCGAAGCTCTCAACCTGCTCCACTTCAGCCCGGTCGATGAGAATGGGGCTGGGCTCGGCCCTCCTTTTCCTGTAGTCCACGATCATCTCTTTTGTCTTGATCACGTTGAGGGAGAGGTTGTTGTCCTGGCACTACACAGCCAGGTCTCTGACCTCCTCCCTATAGGCTGTCTCATCGTTGTTGGTGATCAGGCCTACCACTGTTGTGTCATCGGCAAACTTAATGATGGTGTTGGAGTTGTGCCTGGCCATGCAGTCATGAGCGAACATGGAGTACAGGAGGGGGCTGAGTACGCCCCCCTGAAGGGCCCCCGTGTTGAGGATCAGCGTGGCAGATGTGTTACCTACCTTTACCAACTGGGGGCGGCCCGTCAGCAAGTCCAGGATCCAGTTGCAGAGGGAGGTGCTTAGTCCCAGCGTCCTTAGCTTAGTGATGAGCTTGAGGACACTATGGTGCTGAATGCTGAGCGATAGTCAATGAACAGCATTCTCACGTAGGTGTTCCTTTTGTCCAGCTGGGAATGGGCATTGTAGAGTGCAATAGAGATTGCATCATCTGTGGATCTGTTGGGGCAGTATGCAAATTAGAGTGGGTCTAGGGTTTCTGGGATAATGGTGTTGATGTGAGCCATGACCAGCCTTTCAAAGCACTTCATTGCTACAGACGTGAGTGCTACGGGTCGGCAGCCATTTTGGCAGGTTACCTTAGTGTTCTTGGGCACAGAGACTATGGTGGTCTGCTTGAAACATGTTGGTATTTCAGACTCAGGTTGAAACTTGCCTGTTGGTCAGTGCATGCTCAGGGTACATGTCCTGGTAATCTGTCTGGCCCTACGGCCCGTGAATGTTGACCTGTTTAAAGGTCTTACTCACATCAGCTATGGAGAGCGTGATCACACAGTCGTCCGGAACAGCTGATGCTCTCATGCATGTTTCAGTGCTAGTTGCCTCGAATCAAGCATAGAAATAATTCAACTTGTCTGGTTGGCTCGTTTCACTGGGCAGCTTGCGGCTGTTCTTCCCTTTGTAGTCTGTAATAGTTTGCAAGCCCTGCCACAGCCAATGAGCGTTGGAGCCGGTGTAGTATATTCAATCTTCGTCCTGTATTGACGCTTTGCCTGTTTGATGGTTTCTCGGATGGCATAGCAGGATTTCTTATAAGCTTCCGGGTTAGAGTCCCACTCCTTGAAAGCGACAGCTCTATCCTTTAGCTCAGTGCATATGTTGCCTGTTACCCAAGGCTTGAGCCTCTAATTAAATTAAAATAACCAGACAGGTAACTGGGGGCAAGGTCATGACCATCAACAGTTTGTTCAGTTCCCTGAAATTATTAGGACCAATGCCGTCCTAGAGCTGAGCTTGAGAATAATTCTTGTTAGTTTGTTTTGGGCCATTTGAACTGTATTATAGCACTATGCAACCTGTGGATGTTGCACCCATTAAATGGGAGATACGCCTACTCTGACACTCACAGAACACAACTCTGTAGAGTTTACACAAATAGTGGTGTCTTTGCTCTTATTGCAGGAGGTCAAAGGGTTGTGAGGCTAACCAGTGTGAAATGGCTAGTTAGTTTGCGGTGCATGCTAGTAGTGTTTCAGTCGGCGACGTCACTCGATCTGAGACCTTGAAGAAGTCGTTTCAAATATAACATGATTCCACTATTTGTATCCGTTGGAATCACTTTCAATTCGGAACTTTTATTTTGAAGGCAACACGCAAATTCCATTATTGTGGCAAAATAATCCTTATTGTGGCCAGCTTCACATAGGTGAGGCGGCAGAAGGGGCGATAACGTAACGTCGGGCAAAAATGTACTACTTACCAGACGCTTTTATCCAGAGCGAGTTACAGTAGTGATTGCATACGTTTGAATACCTTTTTCGTGCAGCGGTCGTGCCGCAGCAAGCCAAATTGGTGGTGTGATGTCGAAACTAAACGTAATCTAGCTTCAAATCAAAAAGCCAATAACGATTCTCACATAAAAAATAGTTGGCAACACTGATTCCACGAGGCGCTCTTCAAATGTGCCCTGGCCGTTTCCTATTAGTTTCGTTTTCCAAATGATATGCTGCGTTCCAGTGGGAAGTCGGAAATGTTCGACATCCGAGAATTCGAAAAAACTGGGAACTCTGGAAAAAAAATGCTCATGGCTGGGAAAAATGGATTTGAACGATCACACAACATGGTATTCCAATTCGGGATTCAGGCCTCTTTCTAGAGGTCTGAATTTCCGACCTGAAAATCCCTGAAGTCATGAATTGACCTCGTACTTTTCGGAGTTCCCAGTTGTTTTGAATGCGGCAATATACAGTAGGCGTGTGCCGTACTCGTCGTATCCGTTTTATCACACTTGAAACTCGCAATAGGATTTACTAGTGATATAAAAACTCAGTAGTGCGCTTTAAATGCCAATAAAGCCTATACCACAAATATAACATTGAGACAGATATTTCACTGGATGTATAAATGTGAAGCATCTGCTGAGTGCTTCCGGGTGGCGCAGCGGTCTGTATAACAACTGTCTGTGGTTGGGAGTCCCATCATTCTAAATAAGAATTTGTTCTTAACTGACTTGCCTTTTTAAATAAAGGTTCAATTAAAAATAATAATAATAGTAAATATGATGGTGAGGGGAATCCCAGACCGGCAGATGGAATGAGATGGATTTTAGAGGACATTGATGAAATATTTGATGTCAATACAGTTTTCTATTCCCAAAACTAGAATCTGCTACGAACAGAGTGAATTAGGTTTTGTAGACTGTATCCTTTGATGTTGTTTAGGAGCACAAGGACGAATTGAGTTTTAGCACAGCCGCACTTCACTGCGTAGTCATTCCCTAACAGAAATATGCAAATGTATGCTACAAGGAGCAAGCAGGGTCCCGCTAGCTAGCTCGTTCTTGGCTCTGCACCCCTCCCTGCTTGTTCTGCCCTATGACTCATTTGTTCCCATGGTTAACGGCAGGCTGTGGTCTGTCATGGGTTAGTTATAAATATTTGCTATACCACAAGTCAAGTACGCACATGGTTGCCATGTTCGAGGTTTTCCCGAAATTGCTCTACTTTGAAAACGATGTCGTGGATGAAAATGTATTGGTCGAGGGTTGCAGGTTTTTGGGCTACTTCTAAGTTGCATTGCTGCCGCCATGGCAGGTAGCCTAGTGCTTAGAACGTTGGGCCAGTAAACTGAAAGGTTTCTGGATAGAATTCCTGACCTGACGAGGTCATTCTGTTCTTCCAACCATGAACAAGGCAGTTAACCCACTGTTCACCGGTAGGCCGTCATTGTAAATATGAATTTGTTCTT
Source organism: Oncorhynchus masou masou (assembly GCF_036934945.1). Lineage (NCBI taxonomy): Eukaryota > Metazoa > Chordata > Actinopteri > Salmoniformes > Salmonidae > Oncorhynchus > Oncorhynchus masou. The sequence goes on along the minus strand of NC_088216.1, from coordinate 38,431,703 downwards.
AACTGACTTGCCTAGTTACATTTAGAAAAATATATAGGCTTATATATATTTCTCTGTGACCTGCTGCTGCTGACTATCAGGCTGTGGGGAGTGTGTGTGTGTGTTCAGAGGGCTGCAGCAGGAAGCTTAGTCCACTATTTGATGAATCACGTGAGTGAGAGAGGCCCGCACATCATGACAACTTTTTAGCAGTTCTCGATACGCTATTTGGTCCCCCCACTACACCATGATCAGTTGTTAAAAATAATTTGATTGATGGTAACAGTCAGTCAGATTAGGGTGCAGGTAAAAAATATACATAATATTGATGAGTTAGACTGCAGAATAAAGGAAAAGCAGCCAACAAGTACTCAGCATATGTGGGAACTCCTTCAAGACTGTTGAAAAAGCATTCCTCATGAAGCTGGTTGAGAGAATGCCAGAGTGTGCAAAGTTGTCATCAAGGCAAAGGGTGGCTACTTTGAAGAATGTAAAATCTAAAACATATTTTGATTTGTTTAACAATTTTTTGGTTGCTACATGATTCCATATGGGTTATTTCCTAGTTTTAATATCTTCACTATTATTCTACAATGTAGAAAATAGTAGAAAAACCCTTGAATGAGTAGATGTGTCCAAACTTTTGACTGCTACTGTATGTAATCAAGGCAGTCACGACAACGCAGACAAAAATTCAAAATTATATCCATATGTCCACAGAAACATGTCAAACGTTTTTTATAATCAATCCTCAGGGTGTTTTTCAAATATCTATTCAATAATATATCAACCGGGACAGTTGGCTTTTCACTAGGACCGGGAGTAACAATGGCCGCCTTTCTCTTTTGTGCACAACTCACTCTGAGAGCCCCACTTATCCACTTACGCAATGTGGTCGTTCACGCTCATTCTTCAAAATAAAAGCCTGAAACTATGTCTGAAGACTGTTGACATGTTGAGGAAGCAATAGGAAAAGGAATCTGGTTGATATCCCTTTAAATGGAGCAATGGGAGGCTATGGAACATGGAGTTTTCAAAATAGAAGCCAATTCCAGGTTTGATTTTTCTCAGGGTTTCCCCTGCAATATCAGTTCTGTTATACTCACAGACAATATTTTGACAGTTTTTGAAACTTTAGTTAGTTTTCTATCCTAATCTGTCAATTATATGCATATTCTAGCATCTGGTCTTGAGAAATAGGCCGTTTACTTTGGGAACATTATTTTTCCAAACATAAAAATAGTGCCCCCTAGCTTCAAGAGGTTTAGGATGACAATTGATGTTGACTGCTATTGATGTAAAATATTACTAGGTCTTTAAGAGTTTATTCGGAAGATAACAGCTCTATAAATATTATTTTGTGGTGCCCGATTCTCTAGTTAATTACATTTACATGATTAGCTCAATCAGGTGATATTAATTACGGAGAAATTATTTCATAGAATAGCATGTCATATCAATAAATACGGCAGAGCCAAAGACACGACATGTGTGAGTGTCTTTTTATCATGCCCTCACTGACAAGTGGGAAAGCACTGCTTTATGAAGAAAGATACTTTTAACGTCAATAAAAAATACACTGAAGGTGAATCGATCCATCCAAACTGCATGTCTTGTCATTTTCCCACCCAGTGACCCTTACTTTCTCCTAAACCTGAAACAGAACAAACATATCAAAAGATTACTACAGTGCACATGTACACAGTACACATTGATATAGCACTAGAGCAGCTGTTAGGGTCATTTGAACAGTGACTCAAAGCACCTACCAAGCCCCCACTTCGACAGCCCAAAAGCTGGGAACATTCATTGTTCATAATGACGCGTCACGTCAAGATTTTACTTAGCATGCCATTGGTATTATATTTCAATACCGGTATAAATTAAGTCACTGCAAAAACTACAGAAAAGCATGTGTATAACATGAGCCATTGCATGATCCGTCTTTAATGGATATTGTACTATGGTCAAGATGAATCCACTACAGATGACCCCTTCACTTACTTGACCTTTGATTTGAAGCAGCCTCCTTTCTTGTTTCTTGGAATTCTCTGCCTCTTCTTATCCTCAAAGGAGGGTCTGAGGATTAAAACAACCATGTACAAGTCCAGCTGTTGTTTACATATATGCATAGGCCCCTGCCCCGTGTCTTACCAGAGGCTCTATCCTGCCGATAGAGTGTACAACCCGCCAGCTGTATGTTCCTAATGTCGTCATTCAGCCACGACTCGGTGAAACATAGGATATTACAGTTTTTAATGTCCTGTTGGTAGGATATACGTGCTTTCAGTTCGTCCCATTTATTTTCCAGCGATTTAACATTAGCTAGCAGGATAGAAGGCAAGGGCAGATTAGCCACTTGTTGTCTGATCCTCACAAGGCACCCTGATCTCTTTCCGCAAAACCTCCATTTCCTTTTCCATCGAATCACGGCAATCTGGGCCTGGTCGAGTGTCTGTAGTTGTGTATCCCCCCCGTCCGACTCATTAAAGAACTCTTCGTCCAATTTGACTAATCCCAGTTCTGATGTCCAGAAGTTATTTTCGGTCATAAGAGACGGTAGCAGCAACATTATGTACAAAACAAGTTAAGAACAACGCAATAAAAAAAAATAGCATGGTTGGTTAAGAGCGGATAAAACGGCAGCACTCCCCTCCGCACCATTATATGGATAGGATGAAGATGCATATCATTCATTCTAGTGCGAGACGCTTCGACAGACTACTGAATTGAAACATTTAAATCAAAAGAATCCTCGTTTATTATGAATTGGAAAAAGTTTCAGGCAGAAAATTAGTCTGTAACCGGCTGTTCACGGCCAGATTGTGATGATGGTGATTTAAGCAGTAAAACATTAATTTAATAAGCCACCCACTTGGAACACAAAATATGAAAAACCATGGTTCCTATTCTTAGTGTTTCAGAGTAGGAGTACTATACTCCATGTAATTATTAATTTTGAACTTGAAGGCAAAACTAATACTAGATCAGCGTGCCTACTCCTGAGATGCTTTACGAACACGGCCCAGTTCTTTATAGAATATGAGTAATTAGCTGTTTAAAAGTGTGTGATAAAAGCGCACTTTTCTGGACAGGCTCATCCTCTGGCATGGCCCTGGCTCGTTTGAGTGTGCGGTCCCTCTTGGCTGCTCGCTCGGCGTACATCTGGGACTTGAGGATCTCAAACTGGGCTCTGTCCTCAGACTGAGAGGCACAAAGAGAAACCGGTGATTGGACAAGATACACAGCTAACTGAAAAAGTATGTGACCCAAAGATGATGTATATACACACGCGTCTGCTTTGCTTTACAATGTTTATGTAGTTTATGTAGAAAATTATAGAGAGACGTGCACAATACAATAAATGTCACTCTAGCAAATTGAATTTCAGTGGAGACAACTAGGGAAGAAAAGGTTATATAGCTCCAACTGCATAGTGAAAGTAATAACGCTCAGATAGAGTAGCGTCCTATCCAGGAAGTGTACTTGTACATCAAGCTGCCTTGCGCTACAGACAGAGGATAGGCTCCTACCATATGGGCCATTCTGGCTCGGACAAGGCTCCTTACAATATGGACTGATGTATACCCGGATAACTACAGGATACTCTAAGATTGCTAAGTAAACATAAATGTAATTTAGTTATATGACAGAACTGATCGCTTGGAGATTTGAGCTGGCTAGCCCGAGTTGGACTTTCAACTGTTGCATCCCTTACCAGTTTATAATTAGTTCAATACCATATCTAGTGTACAGAGGACATAAATGGCAAATTATTAGTCAAATGTAATGGTTTCAATGCTATAAAGTGTGTAAATGAATAAGTAAAAGATTTCTGAGTGGAAACACTGTTGATGTGGAATTCTGTTAACATTAATTTGAATTATACAGAACAAAATGATAGAAAAATCTAGGAAAAAAACATATGGTACCAGTCAAACAGAGAACTAATATGAGCACTCGTACCGATAACTCTTTCCTTTTCCCCTCTATGATGAACTTCTCTCTCTTCTTTCCCCTTAGGGCCATGTCAAAGTTCGCTAGAGCTTTGGTCACTGGCAGAAACAAAGGTGAAATAAAGTTAAATCATGAATTATGCAGATAGAGATTTTTGCTGCCTTTGGGCTTTACAAGGTGCTCATACACAGCTCAAATAAAACAGATACATCTGCACACAGACAGTTAAGCCTCAAAAGGCTCATTTCAATGTACATACAAGAGAGACCAACAAAGTGCTGACCCTAGCTGGGTCTTAGTCAAGGGCCTGTTTTAGTTGAGCTGTAGTTGAGGTCGTTGGCATTGGTTGCAGTGAGATGAGCTATGCTGCCCATGGTAATGCTCTGCATGTACTGTGCATTTAACATCGAAAGGGCAGGATGTTGTGATATGAAGATGCTATCTAGTAGCAGCGAGGAACATGGTAGGAAGGTTGGCAGGCCTATAGTGTGTTGGTCTGCGGTACTCCCTGCGGTCTTTCTTGCGCTCGTTGTGCATTTGGAACCATGTCCTCTGGAGGTCTGTCTCGTCTGCGTTTTATGCTAGCTGCTTCTGTGCCACTCTGATCTGAATGACACATGCGCACACACACACAAAAAATACATATACACACATATGAACACAGGAACACACTACCATGTTTTTGAATACACACAATATGCTGCTTTTTGCCTGAGCCTCCGAGTAGGCCATGGCCCTCTCCTCTCTCTCCAGGCGCCTGACGGCGTACACGTCTTTCTCCAGCTTCTCAATCAGGTCTCGGAACTTTGAAATCACCTCTGAAGGAGAGAGAGAACAGCTCAGTCATCACAAAAGCACAACCAGAAAAAAAATCTAATTGAATAATCCTTTAAGAATAACATTGAATTGTACAACTTTGGAAGACTAGAGTCCCTCTTGAATAAGGAGTAGGTATACCGAGGTTCCTTTTATTTTATTGAGTCAAATGAGTCCTGTTGCAATGGAAATCGACTTTGACATTTTGAAAACTTTAGAAATGAATCCTTACCTTCCTTTAAGTAATCAGTGATCTGAATTATTTGAATTGTGTGGCTCAGTCGGTAGAGCATGGCGCTTGCAACGCCAAGCGTCGTGGGTTCGATTCCCACTGGGGCCACCCATATGTAAAAGTAGTGGCCCCAGCCGACTTGTAAGTCGCTTTGGACAAAAGTGTCTGCTAAATGGGATATATTATTATTTATATATTATTAACAGGGTGATATCCCTGCCTATATCCAAACACTTATAGATATTACCTCAAGTACACAAGGAAGGAAAGATGCATTTCTGCAGTATTTTTTAAAAGGGTCCTAGTGTTGAGCTTTTACCTTGTGCCAGGACACTGGAATTCACAGGGGTCTTGGCCTTCCTGGCAATGTCCTTGAGCATCTTTCTCTCTGTCTCGCCCACCATGGACACAGAGCGACCCACCTTGCAGGTTCTGGCTGTGCGGCCCCCCTGTGAATGTAGTGCTTCATTGTGTTGGGCATGGTGAAGTTGATCACTTGTGGAGGAGAACGACAATGTTAGCGGGTGGATCTCAATCTGAAAATGGCTTCATCAGCATGGTCAGGTTGATCATCTGAGGAGAAATGGTTAATTTCTACAGTGAAGGGAAGCTTTTATGTAAACTATAGCCACTAGTAGGGTGGTAAAATTAACACCCGCCAAACGCGGGAAGATTTTGTCATTGGTGTGTAAGAATGACTATTTCATTAGCCACGTTGGTGGGTAGTCACAGAGCATTTGGGAAACGTTTTTTCAATCAAAAGCCCACATGTCGAAGTTGGTCACAATTGACAAGAAAAGCTACTAAAGTGTGACTTTGTCCTCTTGTTTCTTGGCCAGTTGCATAGCTTTGTTCACACACTCGGTTGTTTTTCAATGTTAGTTTGAGTTTGCTGCTAGGAAGACAAGAGTGTGCCCAGTTACCACAGTAACGTCCCGTCCTTTAAAGGGCCAGCTGAAATGTTTGTGCTTGATTGAGAATGTAATACATACTAGTAATGCATTTTTGCTTTAGAAACATTACAAAGCATGCTTATCCATTGATTTAAAAAAATGTATGTAAAAATATATATTTGGGCAGGTCAATGTTGAGTGGCTGGTAGATTGTTTTTGCTGGCTGACCAAAAAATGTATTTCCCACCGTGACCTCTACTTATTTATCTCCGCACAGCAGAACAAAAATCTTGCACCAGCTACTCGATTAATTTCTGAGAAAAGATGTCTGGGTATGTATTATGCATACTTATTATTTTAGCAAAGTCAAATGCCTGATTGACAAAAAAAACACCACAAAATGTAGTTTCATTTCACATTGTCCTTTTCAGCACGGTTGCCGCAACTATGGTGGATGCGTAACCGGGTCAGTTCAGTACAGCTCGACTTTTCTTGGTCCAATAGTGTAAATCAGGCAATAGTGTGTAAGTAGGTAATAGTGTGTAACTGTAAGTGTTACAGGGGAGCTACACTGGGGCATCGCAAAAATAGTAGGTTTTAAGCTGCTACACTGGAGGCATAGCTTTTGCATAGCAATTTATCAAGAGCCGTCCATTCAATTGTTGAAAATGAAAACAGAGCGTAATTCTTTGTGGAGCAGTGCAAGCCCAGTTAGTTGGAAAGTGTCTAGGTACCTGGGGCTCTTCAGTCTTTTGGGTCTGGGACAGGTTCCCGTGCAGCTCCCCCACCTTTAGCCCCATCAGGCCCAGGAGGATGTGCATCCGGTGGGCCTGCTTCTTAGTCTGGGTGAACACCATCACGTGGGCCTGGAACGCCTGTGTCAGCAGGGCTGAGACGCACAGACATAGACACAGGAAGCAAACACAAAACACACACAGGCAGGAGACACAAGAGACACACATGCACAGACTGGTGACACACCCACAGTTAGTCAAGATTGCTACATGTATCAGAAAGTTCAATGTTCACCTTTTTCAACAAAATGGTTTTACATTTCTGTTCAATAGAAAATGATGATGGAAAATGACGAAGTTGAAAAAGGTGAGCAGTGAACTTTTGGCTACATGTTGTACTTTACTTCACAATAACTCAGCACTGTATTGTGATAGTTGTCCAGACAACTCACCGCCCACAACCGCCTTCTTGTCTCCTTCCCTGGTTGGTAGGTGATCAAATACTTATGTCATGCAATAAAATGCAAATGAATTACTTAAAAATCATACAATGTGATTTTCTGGATTTTTGTTTTAGATTCCGTCTCTCACAGTTGAAGTGTACCTATGATAAAAAATTACAGACCTCTACATGTTTTGTAAGTAGGAAAACTTTCAAAATTGGCAGCGTATCAAATACTTGTTCTCCCCACTGTACATATCCTGTACAAAAACAAATTGTGATATGAACATTTCAATTGCAAACAAAACATATATTTGCATGCAGAGATTTATACAGCCTACCACTGATTGACAGTGAAATTGAATGGTTCTGCCACGGGTTCTGCTGTCTCCAGCCATAACAGACCACAGCCACGCTTGACCGTTGAGTCTTGTGCAGTTTAGCTGCATGCAGCTTGCACTTGGTGTTGTTGCCACAGCAACCACTGAAGATAAATCTGTGCAGGTCTTGATGCTACGGTGCTCGCGCTACCGCATTGAAGGGGAGATAGCAGTCCAACACGGGCAGATGGGACCTCAAGATCCACAGTGACTCACCGACAGGGCGCGACACCAGATAACAAGGGAAGAAGAAATGTGATGGCGATAAGCCTCGGTTACCTTGGACTTTGACTGAACACACTGGGAAGACTGTCATACGGTGAGCCAGGTTTTTCGTCCTACACTTTCCTATCAAAGGCGAGTGCACATGACTGCGGCGATATGTGATTGTTGGATTAGTCTAATGTAGGCTACTGAATGTAAATGAGGCTTGTTGCAACTGGGCTATATTCAATTTCAATATGCATAACAAATTGTCACACGTAGTAGTATAGGCCTATGTTCTATCTAACAAATACATTTACATTTTCTATTATAGGCTTATTGGTTATTATACATGAGTATAGGTTACATAATATCTGTCATTTAGCAGGTGCTTTTATCCAGTGACATAAAGTCATATGTGCATACATTTTTACAAAGGGCGTTCACAAGAATCGAACCCACTACCCTAACGTTACTAGCACCATGCTCGTAACAAAGGACCACTATGTGAATGGTATTAAGATTTGAATTCAAACAAGGCTTTTCAAATACAGCCTACTCCAAATAAATAGGGCTGCCATTTGTTTTTCTTGTTGGGAATTATCATGCATTAATTTATGCAACACAACAGGCTAATAAAAACAACCACAGCAACAACAACTTTTGTAAAACATGTTTATGCTGAAATAAATAAGTAGCCTATGAATAGGTTAGAATCAGCCCGGGCAGTTTAGTTGCCAAAACTAAATATGGGGTCCATTTTAAAAGGCGTTTTAAAATCTCCTGAAGTGACCATAGTGAAAGAGGAGTTCCAGAAGCTTGCTTCTGATCAAAACTGGTTGTCGGATTGTACAATTTTGACAGACATGCCCACCTAATTAGAATAGGCTATTGTTTTAAATCTTCATAAGCCTTCATTGGACATGTTTTCAATCACAAAGTAGTGGTTTCAGTAGTGCCTAAATTGTTTTAAAATGGTTAAATATGAAAAGTTCAATGTCTTAGAGAAATGTCAACAGGAATTTATGTAAATACTTGGACAGGTTTGAAAAATGTATCCCCAATAACTAGAGCATCTAAAACCGTTTTAAGTGTCATTATTTGAAACAATGTGTTGGAGGAGAGGGTGGACTCAGTAAATCACTGAATTATTGATTATTTTATTTATAGCAGCTTTATATACAAATATTTTGAAAGTGAATTTGATGAATGTATACAGGTCCAACAGTACATGTCTCACAATGTTGTGAATCAGCACACATCTACAGATGGCGGCTCTTAACTTGATCACTCTTTTCTCGTTGAGGATTTTCCTGCTGCACCAGGAAATTCAAATGAGGAAGTTCAAATGCGGCCTGGGGTGATCTAGCGATAAGGCACCCTGCGCACATACAGTATGGGGCTACCAGGTTGGCGTGGGTTAGATTCAGGCCCATTCCTTCTGGGACAAATAAATTGCCCACGATTGACTTGATTAAGTTAAACATTTCAAACATGGACAGTCCAGGAATATTTTTTATCCCCGATCTTCATAAGAAATGACCTTACCAGACACTTATGGATATCATAAATAGGAAACAAATCAAATAATAACAATAGGGTACACCAAAATGAGTTTCCATTCATGAAAGTGTCTGGTAAATTGCCACAGTAGATTTACCGTGGTATACGAGGAAATTATTTTTTCTATTGTACGGAATGCTTGTCAATCGCTTTTAGTCTGTTCAAAAAGGACTAAGTTGTTCTGATGACAACACCAACCAGAGGGGGAACATATCTTGACAGACTTCGGTTGCAAGTGTAACACACAGGATATGAACCCGGGTCTCTACATCTTAGACCATTTAGACTCTTGGGCTGAGGGCAGACACTGGTTTTGAAGTTCGCAAGTGGGGTTACCTCATCACGTGACCATGATTGACTCATATCCAGTACGCAAGCAGGGCTAGGTAACACCGACATCTTTTAGGGAGCAGTAATGAGGTGACAAATAATGGTTGCAATGGAGATCAGCTGCGCGGGAGGATTTAGCGGAGATTGGTGGTTTCACTTCTTGACGCACCCATCCCTTTAGCGGGATCATTTTCATCAACACCCGCTGAATTGCAGAGCGCCAAATTCAAATTAAATTACTAAAAATATTTAATTTTCATGAAATCACAAGTGCAATATAGCAAAACACAGCTTAGCTTGTTGTTAATCCACCTGGTGTGTCAGATTTCAATACAGCATAACAAGCATTTATGTAAGAACATCTCTCTCAGTAGACAAAATATTACAAACAGTAGCAGCCAAGTAGATTGGTCACGAAAGTCAGAAAAGCAATAGATTAAATCGCTTACCTTTGATGATCTTCGGATGTTTGCACTCACGAGACTCCCAGTTAGACAATAAATGTTCCTTTTGTTCCATAAAGATTATTTTTATATCCAAAATACCTCCATTCGTTTGGTGCGTTATGTTCAGAAATCCACAGGCTCGAGCGGTCACGACATTGCAGACTAAAATTCCAAATAGTATCCATTAATGTCCACAGAAACATGTCAAACGTTTTTTATAATCAATCCTCAGGTTGCTTTTAAAATATATAATCGATAATATATCAACCGGGACTGTCACTTTTTCAATAGGAGAGGGAGAGACAATGGCTGCCCCACTCTGTTGCGCAAGCAAAACTCTGCGAACACCCAGCTATCCACTGATGCAATGTTATCTTTCTCACTCATTTTTCAAAATAAAAGCCTGAAACTATGTCTAAAGACTGTTGACACATTGAAGCCATAGGAAAAGGAATCTGTTTGATATCCCTTTAAATGGAGGCAAGGCATCCAATGGAACAGAGAGCTTTCAGGAAAAACAGCAGTTCCTGGTTTGATTTTCCTCAGGTTTTCGCCTGCAATATCAGTTCCGTTATACTCACAGACAATACTTTGACAGTTTTGGAAACTTTAGTGTTTTCTATCCTAATCTGACAATTATATGCATATTCTAGTTTCTGGTCCTGAGAAATAGGCCGTTTACTTTGGGAACGTTATTTTTCCAAACATAAAAATAGTGCCCCCTAGCTTCAAGAGGTTAACAACATTTAATGAGCCCAAATGATTGTGACATTATCCAATACAGATATACAGTATAACAGAACTGATATTGCAGGCGAAACCCTGAGAAAAATCTAACCAGGAAGTGGCTTCTATTTTGAAAACTCCATGTTCCATAGCCACCCATTGCTCCATTTAAAGGGATATCAACCAGATTCCTTTTCCTATCGCTTCCTCAAGGTGTCAACAGTCTTCAGACATAGTTTCAGGCTTTTATTTTGAAGAATGAGTCAGAACGATAACATCACGTCAAGTGGTCACATGAGTTTTGCTCGCGCAACAGAATTTGGACAGCTAATGTTTTTTCCTCTCCTACTGTGAAAGACATTTGCTGTTGATATATTATCGATTATATATTTTAAAAACAACCTGAGGATTGATTATAAAAAACTTTTGACATGTTTCTGTGAACATTATGGATATTATTTGGAATTTTCGTCTGCGTTGTCGTGACCGCTCTTTCCTGTGGATTTCTGAACATAACGTGACAAACAAACGGAGGTATTTGGATATAAAAATAATCTTTATGGAACAAAAGGAACATTTGTTGTGTAACTGGGAGTCTCGTGAGTGAAAACATCCAAAGATCATCAAAGGTAAACAATTTGTTTGATTTGCTTTTCTGATTTTCGTGACCTAGCTACTTAATGCTTAGTGTACATAATGTTTTGTTATGCTATTGATAAACTTACACAAACGCTTGGATTGCTTTCGCTGTAAAGCATAATATCAAAATCTGAGACGACAGGTGGATTAACAAAAGGCTAAACTGTGTTTTGCAATATTGCACTTGTGATTTCATGAATATGAATATGTTTTAGTAATATTATTTGACTGTGGCGCAATGCTATTCAGTGGTTGCTGATGACAATTATCCAGCTTAAGGGATGGGTAGCGTCAAGAAGTTAATGTAGGGCTCATAAAAAGTATTTAATATATGGTTAATCAGGCTCAGGTAATATCAGATTTGAATTTTCATATTTCTATGTTTTATAATGCTTTTGAATGACACTTCTATTTTTTGCGAGGAAATTCCTTGGTTAACTGAGAGAAAAGTGATTTATTCTCAGGATAGACCATTTGTAAAATACAGAGAAAATATTAAACCCTAATACAGACACACCCACCCATCCACCTTCAACCTCCCTTCAACAATACGTTCATTCCATTATCATACCAATCTGTCCAACTTAACCTCCTTTAATCCCTCCATCCATTAGGACTTTTATCCCTATATTCTTACTTTATTTATCTATCCAGTCATAAGATCATTTTTCATAGCTGTATTTTTTTATTAAGAAATAAATGTTTGGTTGAAGTAAGGGATAAACACTTGGGATAAAATAATGTTTTTAGATGTATTTTCAACTTCAACAATGCCTCATTGTCTTCTGTGCTCAATTTTTAAAGTTTGCATATACTGTGGTATTCTAGTAGGAGAGTGTATGAAAGTGTAGCAGGCTAGTCTGAGTGTGTAGTTATTTGTGATAAAATATGTGATCTAACTGCCTGATAATCCAAAGTAGTAAAGTCGATAGATTACACTATCAAAGAAATCATACTCATTTTTAAGTTGAACTATATTTAACTGCTTCTATATTTTAAACATCTTTTCTGTTTTAACCCTGTAACCACGCGGAACTAACCCTCTAACCATGCGGAATTAATGCGTCAAAAATAAACATTAATCTTATGAGTCAAAGGGCAGTGGGCCGTATTCAAACCCATGCCAACTCTGGCATATGTGTTTCCCGGGGTAAGCAGCTGTAACCGAAGGACCACACAGGCACTGAGGTAACCAATAATTTATTCTGCCTATTGCTTGCCTTCAACATATAACAATCTAAACAAACAGATTTTCCCTAACGAAAAATACATCTACCCCCTACAAATATGTCAATTCATTATAATTCACATAAGAATTCACAGGACACACACTTTTGTCTGCACATAGTCTGCATAAGGTACAAAATGTAGGTACGGTACTGCAAACACCGCTTCCAGCTGCCCCCTGGTGGCGATTCTAAATATTTCTTCAAATCCTCCTGCTGCCAGATTATTTTCCTCCTGCGGCAATGGGGGTAAAATTAAGATCCAACATCTGTAAAACAATGCAGTTTTACTGCATGTCTTATACTTTAAAGCAGCTCAGCATTATATTGACTGTCAATTTGCTGTAAGAACAGAAAAGCAACCTAATTGAACAGGTTTCACTGTCAGTCCGACCATTAATGCAAAGAGTGGAAAAGAGTGGTTGACTTGACCACCACTATTCCCAGGTGCAATATATCAACCTGTCCGATCCCATCAAATCAAGAGTTTTGCTGTGTCTAAAATTAGAAACAAGAAAAGACAACAGTGTCTGTCTCATACAGTATAGATAGTATTTCACAATTCAGTGCCAAGTGTGCTTATGTTTCTGAAATGTTTACAAAGTAGGAAGGAAGTTATTGGGCTATATTTTTACATTCATAGTGAATTAGCTCCATCGTATTATACGGTACTGAAATACCAATATTTTTAATATACTGTAGTCCCAGAAATGGCTTTTATAAACCTTTGCCTATATGATCATACAACTTACATTTGTATACAATCACAAAATCTCTATTATGTGTGGGAATACTTTGGAACAGATTTCCAATAGTAAAGTCACTTTAGAGGTGTTTTATGTCCAACAATAAAAATATATGTTTTTTTATTTTACTTTTTTTTCTCAGAAAACTTGTGGGACAGTTTGGGACCCTGGTATAGAATATCATTGTCATTCCAGTTATAAGTCATGACCGCAGTCACATTCCACATAACCGTTGATTCACAGTAATCTCCTCTTATGCACTCTGAACATGCGTTGGTAGTACCCAACTGGCTAAATCACATCAAACACATCATCAAAACAGTATAATGCTTTTAAAACTCACCTCACTGTGATGATCAATTTCAAGAAAGAAGTTCAACAACAGGTTGAAATTGAGTGGAAAACATGGTTGTTGTGAATGTTGTTTCAAAGCCAAACACAAGGAAATGGACAGCGCTTTCTAATGTGATGGTTATTTCAAAACACCCATACACGAATTAGAGCATATGCATACACATAGGTCTACAGTATATATGAGCCCAAGGCCCCAAAATAAACTGAATTAAATGATTGTCCCATTTATACTATATATAGCCTTCTTTCTTTTATTTTTTTTAAATGTGTGTGTATTGTTTTTATTGTTAGGTATTACTGCTGTTGGTGCTAGAAACATCAGCATTTTGCTGCACCTGCGATAACATCTGCAAAATATGTGTATGCGACCAATAAAATGTGATTTAATTTTGATTTTAATAGCCTATCGCATGTTACATTACAAAAATAATGACTTAGATTTAAGATTTTGGTAGAGCAATCGCCTTTGAGTGTGGACTGTGTCATGCATACTGGATGGACTGGTTACCTTATGCTACACTCCAAACTTTCTATCCATGATGCTGCATGCTCCTCAAACAGTGGTCGATGCATGGAGTGAAGTAAGTGTTCTTATAAGCCCAAACATTCCTATATGCAATCCTGTGTGAAAGCAGAGTTTTGATGGTTGCCATTGAAAAGAGGAGGATCCCAGCCTTCTACTGCTACGATATTTATTTCTCAGCTGATAATATTAAGGGCCTCCCGAGTGGCGCAGCGGTCTAAGGCATTGCATCGCAGTACTAGAGATGTCACTACAGACCCGGGATTGATCCAGGGCTGTATCACAACTGGCTGTCATCGGGGGTCCCATAGGGTGATGCACAATTGGCCCAGCATCGTCCGAATAAGGGGAAGGTTTGGCCAGGGGTGCTTTACTTGGCTCATCGCGCTCTAGCGACTCTTGTGTCGGGCCGGGCGCCTGCAGGCTGACCCCGGTCGTCAGGTAAACAGTGTTTCCTGCGACACATTGGTGCAGCTGGCTTCCGGGTTAAGTGCGCAGGTGTTAAGAAGCGTGATTTGCTGGGTCATGTTTCGGAGGACGCATGACTCGACCTTTGCCTCCCGAGTCTGTTGCGGTGATGAGACAAGATCAAAATTGGGGAGAAAAAGGGGGTAAAAAAAGATACATACACTACTGTTCAAATGTTTGGGGTCACTTAGAAATTTCCTTATTTTTGAAAGAAAAGCACATTTTATGTCCATTAAAATAACATCAAATTGATCAGAAATACAGTGTAGACATTGTTAATGTTATAAATGACTATTGTAGCTGGAATATTTACATGTCACTACAGACCCGGCGGCAGGGTAGCATAGTGGTTAGAGTGTTGGACTAGTAACCGAAAGGTTGCAAGTTCGAATCCCCGAGCTGACATGGTACAAATCTTTCGTTCTGCCCCTGAACAGGCAGTTAACCCACTGTTCCTAGGCCGTCTTTGAAAATAAGAATTTGTTCTTAACTGACTTGCCTGGTAAAATAAAGGAGAAAAAAAATACGCGTACAGAAGCCCATTATCAGCAACCATCACTCCTGTGTTCCAATGGCACGTTGTGTTAGCTAATCCAAGTTTATCATTTTAAAAGGCTAATTGATCATTAGAAAACCCTTTTGCAATTATGTTAGCACAGCTGAAAACTGTTGTCCTGATTAAAGAAGCAATAAAACTGACTGGCTTTCTTTAGACTAGTTGAGGATCTGGAGCATCAGCATTTGTGGGTTCGATTACAGGCTCAAAATTACCAGAAACAAAGAACTTTCTTCTGAAACTTGTCAGTCTATTCTTGTTCTGAGAAATGAAGGCTATTCCTTGCGAGAAATTGTCAAGAAACTGAAGATCTGGTACAGCGCTGCGTACTACTCCCTTCACAGAACAGCACAAATTGTCTCCAACCAGAATAGAAAGAGTGGGAGGCCCTGGTGCAAAACTGAGCAAGGGGACAAGTACATTAGAGTGTCTAATTTGAGAAACAGATGCCTCACAAGTCCTCAACTAACAGCTTCATAAAATAGTACCAGCAAAACACCAGTCTCAATGTCAACAGTGAAGAGGCGACTCTGGGAAAACAATGACCAACGGTATAAAATCTTTATAGACACTTTGCATTGAGGACAAAAAGTTAATTGCTTTGCCACATTTTTTGCAGTATTACTTTAGTACCTTGTTACTAACAGGATACATGTTTTGTAATATTTTCACTCTGTCAATTAGGTTAGTATTGTGGAGTAACTACAATGTTTTTGATCCATCTTCATTTTTCTCCTGTCACAGCCACTGTTTTAAAGTCACCATTTGCCAAATGGTGAAATGCCTGAGTGGTTTCCTTCCTCTCCGGCAGCTGAGTTAGGAAAGACTCATATCTTTGGAGTGACAGGTTGTATTCATACACCATCAAAAGTGTAGTTAATAACTTCACCATGCTCAAAGGGATATTACATTACTACCAATAGGTGCTTTTCTTTGAATGACATTGGAAAACCTCCCTAGTCTTTGTGGTTGAATCTGTGTTTCAAATTCATTGCTCGACTGAGGGACCTTACAGATAATTGTATGTGTGGGGTACAGAGGTAGTAATTCAAAAAGCATGGTAAACACTATTACTGCACACAAGAGTGAGTCCATGCAACTTTTGTGACTTAAGCAAATTTGTACTCTTGAACTTATTTAGGCTTGCCATAACAATGGACTGGAATACTTATTGACTCAAGACATTTCAGCTTTTCATTTTTAATAAATGTGTAAAAAAAATATGAAAAACATAATTCCACAATAATTATGGGGTATTGTGTGTAGGCCAGTGAAATAAAATACTACATTTAACCCATTTTAGATACAGGCTGTAAAACAACAACATTTTAAAAAAGTCAATGCATACGAGTGTGAAATGTACTAGCAGATTATTTGCTGTTTCTTTGTCTACTACAAAATGCAAAAAAGGCTAGCATTAAAAGCAATACTGCTTGACAAGTTGACATTCAATTCAGGATATGGTAGGCTTGTCCTGCTTATGGGTTTATTAATTTTGCCATAGGACAGCCTGTTTACTTTCGTTATCGAGATCCATTAAATGAGACCGTTTGCTATTGTCTCCCTTACAATTCTATCTCTGGTGAACAGTGATGCCTCCCTCACCAGTTAATTTACAACCCACTTTGGATTTAGTGTGGGGCGGCAGGGTAGCCTAGTGGTTAGAGTGTTGGACTAGTAGCCGGAAGGTTGCAAGTTCAAACCCCCGAGCTGACAAGGTACTGCTGTTGTTCTGCACCTGAACAGGCAGTTTACCCACTGTTCTTAGGCTGTCATTGAAAATACAAATTTGTTCTAAACTGACTTAAATAAAGGTAAAATAAAAAGATGTCTGCTGATCAGATAGGGAAACACACTATGCTATGTCAGCAAGTGTGTTAATGATTATGCAATTAATCAAACTGACACCAAGTGGAAATTGTTAAAGGCCACGAGAAGAGCTCCATTTTCTAGTTGAAGTCAATAGAAATTCTGGGGATATGCACACAACACCAGTGGTCTATTTTCTCTGGGTTCCACAAACAGTAGGCTATGTGTGGTATCATGATATTCACAGTTCCCACAGCATTGGGTAGAGTTAACTGTTGCTGTTTGTCGCTTAGTTTCTCTGTTTCACAAAGAGCTCTGGTGGTATACAATAATGGCCTAGCGAGACTCAATTTCAGTGGCCTAGAGGATTTGATTTCAGTTTTGATTAAAAAAATATATAAAGAAATACATATAGCCTACTCCCAGTGTGTTTGTGAAACAATCTTAATACATATACTCTTAGTCCACATTCTTAGATGCTGACCAGACCACTCGCGCACGTGCGTTCGCCATCACGCGCATGTTGATTTTGTCCACCCCCACCAGACGTGATCAGAACACGCAGTTTGAAATTTAAAAAAAACTCTGAACCAAAGATATTAATTTGGGGTCAGGTCAAAAATAATTAAACATTCATGGCAATTTAGCTAGCTAGCTTGCTGTTACTACCAAATTTTTCCTGAAATGCACAAGGTCCTCTTCTCCGACAATTAATCCACAGATAAAAGGGTAATGTTTGTTTCTAGTAATATCTCCTCCTTCAGGCTTCTTCTTCTTTTTTGACTTTATATGGCGGTTCGCAACCAACTTTAAGGTGCATTACCACTACCGACTGGACTGTGGACCTCAGTTAATCTTTCAATCACCCACATAGGTATATGCTCCTAAAAACCAATGAGGAGATGGGAGAGGCGTGACTTGCAGCACGTCAAGCGTCACAAATAGAACCAAGTTCTGCTTTAGCGCTTGGCTACGCAGATGCTCGTGAGCCGTGTGGGTGCAATGCTTGAATAACATGTATGTGTAAATCTATTTTACAACGCTCGCACACGCGACGTGAGCGGTGTGGTCAGCATGTAAGTGTAGTGGGGTAATCTTAGTAAGAATTATAGTAAAACCATCTGCAATCAAGTATTATGCGTTTAGCTGACTAAGATCAAGGAATGTTCATGAGAAGCAAATATCAAAGCAAGTATTATTTAAGAACTTTTTTTTAAATTAATGGATTCAAATGCAAGCGATAAAGCTTAAGTTACAAGGCTGTGCTAAAATTAACAAAGCATCATTCTAGGCATATACTGTAGACCCTAAGGTTAACTTACAAGACCAAGCACTTAATGAGGCCACAAGGAAACAGGAAAACCCTTTTCCAGAGGCGCTCCTAGTGGCTGGGGACTTTAATGCAGGAAAACTTAAATCTGTTTAAAAAAATAAGTGGTCAGGTGATGCAGATGCTAAGCTACAGGACTGTTTTGCTAGCACAGTCTGGAATATGTTCCGTGATTCTTCCAATGGCATTGAGGAGTGCACCACATCAGTCACTGGCTTCATCAATAAGTGCATTGATGACGTCGTCCCCACAGTGACCGTACGTACATACCCCAACCAGAAGCCATAGATTAAGGCAACATCCGCACTGAGCTAAAGGTTAGATCTGCTGCTTTCAAGGAGCGGGACACTAACCCGGACGCTTATGAGAAATCCAGCTATGCACTTAGACGAACCATCAAACAGGCAAAGCATCAGTACAGGACTAAGATTGAATCATACTACACCGGCTCCGACGCTCGTCGGATGTGTCAATGCTTGCAAACTATTACAGACTATAAAGGGAAGCAGAGCCGCGAGCTGCCCAGTGACACGAGCCTACCAGAGAAGCTAAATTACTTCTATGCTCGCTTCGAGGCAAGCAACACTGAAGCGTGCATGAGAGCATCAACTTTTCCGGACGATTGTGTGATCACGCTCTCCACAGCCGATGTGAGTAAGACCTTTAAATAGGTCAACATTCCCAAGCCCGTGGGGCCAGACCCATTACCAGGATGTGTACTCCGAGCATGCGCTGACCAACTGGCAAGTGTCTTCACTGACATTTTCAACCCGTCCCTGAGTCTGAAATACCAACATGTTTCAAGCAGACCACCATTGTCTCTGTGCCCAAGAACACTAAGGTAACCTGACTAAATGACGACCGACCCGTAGCACTCACGTCTATAGCCATGAAGTGCTTTGAAAGGCTGGTCATGGCTCACATTAACACCATTATCACAGAAACCCTAGACCCACTCCAATTTTCATACCACCCCAACAGATCCACAGTTGATGCAATCTCTATTGCACTCCACACTGCCCTTTCCCACCTGGACAAAAGGAACACCTACGTGAGAGTGCTATTCATTGACTACAGCTCAGCGTACAACACCATAGTGCCCTCAAAGCTCATCAGCAAGCTAAGGACCCTGGGACTAAACATCTCCATCTGCAACTGGATCTTGGACTTCCTGACGGGCCTGCTCCCAGGTGGTAAGGGTAGGTAACAACACATCAGCCACGCTGATCCTCAACACCGGGGCCCCTCAGCGAAGCATGCTCAGTCCCCTCCTGTACTCCCTGTTCCCTCATGACTGTATGGCCAGGCATGACTCCAACACCATCATTCATTTTGCCAATGGCACAACAGTGAAAGTTACTGATCACCGACAATGATGAGACAGCCTATAGGGAGGAGGTCAGAGACTTGGCCGTGTGGTGCCAGGATAACAGCCTCAACGTGATCAAGACAAAGGAGATGATTGTGGACTACACAAACAAACTAACATGGTCCAAACACATGGCATGGCTGTGTGCTTGATTATATACACCTGTCAGAAATAGCCAAATCCACTAATTTGAAGGGGTGTCCATATGCTTTTGTGTATATATAGTGTTTGTTATATTTTTGCTGTTGGAAAGAGAACAGGATGTTATGCAGAAAAATATGTTGGTAGGACACGGCTCTGTATGTTTGTGCACATGGAAGTCAGCTATTTATGCTTACTATAGAGTAATGAGGCAATAGATATGTGATGTGACTAAAATAAAAAAGACATTTAGTTGACTAAAATGGCCCACTGTTTTCATTTAGACAATAACTAGACTAAATGTTTATTGAAATGACAAAAATGTGACTAAGACTTGATGAAATTTTCGTAAAAATAACCAGGTTTCTATCCAACCATTTAATGGGGACGAATTACCTGATGCATGAAAGAAGTAACAGGATATGCCGCTACAAATGTACAAATGCAGATAGACAATTTGTTTGTTCGACATGGTCAGACCTTTTTGTGTCAGTTACATTAATTACGCGAGAAATGGCGTTGGTAAGGAAGTATTGATATAATAACCATCATATCGAAGTACGCTTGGAGTCATGCAACGATATGTTGTGTGGTCCTCCCACTATTTCTTGTGGAAAGCATGCAGTTTATTAGGCTACAGATGAAATTAATTATGATGAACTTCACAGGGTGGTGAAAGTGCATGGTGTCGCGCTTGATGCTCCTTTCCAATAAATATCCAGGCTTCCGTTTGACAAATAAAAATAATCTCACTCTTATCCATGATAATCTCATCACGTAGGTAGCCTACCCACACCGTAGCTGCAAGCTGTTGGCTAGAGCGCATATGAAAATGCTATCAAAACTTTTATTTTTCATTTGGTACATAGGAATTTAACTGCAAAAGTAATTTTTATGTGCACTATGTTCGTTTACGCACAGCCTTTTATCCGCAATAAATCAGTTTTATGGAAACACATCTCTGGTGAGAAAATGCACATATTGTTTTATACAGATTTTACATTAAAATCTGTCTTAGTACTAGGGCCAGGGCCACAGTCCCCTGCACCGCCTCTAAGTTTGCTGCTCTGTCAGGCCATAGGTATCCCACCCAGCCCTGCTCGGATCGCGGCCTCCTGGATTATCAGGTATACAGCTCCCTATCCCGCCAGGCTAGGCCCTAAATTAGTTGCCCCATTTTTGCAGGTCTGCAGTCTTTTGCCCTCTTCAGATCTCAGCCCTCTGCAATAGTTGGTAGACAGTTTACTAGCCCGACAGATTTAGGGCCTCCTGCCCTACTAGGCCCAGAGTTTGCTGTACTAGACTCACTGTCTCCAGACATAGTAAACCTGCAGCCCCTAGCCTGCCAGGCGTTCAGCCTCCTGCTCTACTAGGAAAGATGCATGTGCTAGGTTCTCAGCTAGGTTCTTAGCCCTCTTAGGCCCTTAGTTCCTAGCACTAGGTCCTCAGTCTCCAGCTATACTAGGTCTACTGTCTCCAGCACGAAGCGTCCCTCAGTCCCTAGTCCAGGTGGGTCCTGCCCGGCGAGGCTCAGAGTTACCAGTTCCTCCTGTAGGCCCAGAGCTCTACCATTCTACTAACTCTCAGCCAGTTTCCCTGTCAGGCCCAGAGCCAGTTTCCCTGTCAGGCCCAGAGCCAGTTTCCCTGTCAGGCCCAGAGACAGTTTCCCTGTCAGTTCCAGAGTCATTCTCCCTCTCAGGTTCACAGTCAGTTTCCCTGTCAGGTTCAGAGTTGCTTTCCTGTCAGGCCCTAAGTTATCAGAACTAGGCTCCCAGCCCTCAGCCGTTCTATACTGAACAAAAAATATAAATGCAACAATTTCAAAGATTTTACTGAGTTACAGTTCATATAAGGAAATCAGTCAATTTAAATAAATTCATTAGGTCCTAATCTATGAATTTCAAATGACTGGGAATGCAGATTGTCACACCCTGATCTGTTTCACCTGTCTTTGTGCATGTCTCCACCCCCCTCCAGGTGTCACCCATCTCCCCCATTATCCTCAGTGTATTTATACCTGTGTTTTCTGTTTATCTGTTGCCAGTTCGTTTTGTTTTGTTTTGTCAAGCCTACCAGTGTTTTTTTCCCCATGCACCTGTCTATCTCTAGTTCCTGTTTTCCCGGTTTTGACCATTCTGCCTGCCCTGACCCTGCCTGCCGTTCTGTACCATGTCATACCACCCTGGATTACTGACCTCTGCCTGCCCTGACCCTGAGCCTTCCTGCCATTCTGTACATTTTCGGACTCTGCTCTGGATGACTGACATCTGCCTGCCGTTTGCCTGCATCCGCTTTTGTAATAAACTTGTGTTACTTAGAAACTGTCTGCTGCTGGGTCTGCTCCTGAGCCTTGACACAGATATTCATCTGTTGAAACATGAGGTGATGGCAGCGGATGAATGGCATGACAATGGGCCTCAGTATCTCGTCACGGTATCTTTGTGCATTCAAATGGCCTTTGTTAAAAAGCAATTGCGTTCGTTGTCCGTAGTGTACATGGCTGCCCATAACAAACCCAACCGCCACCGTGTTCACAATGTTGATATCACAGGAGGCTATACTAGCGCTGGGCTACAAGTTCTCTGCTCAGCTAGGTTTGCAGCATCCCGCCATACCTGGCTTGCAGTCCTCAGCCTTAGTAGTAGGTTCCAAGTCCCCTGCCCAGTCTGGCTCTTGGCTTCCTGCACTGGTAGGCCCTCAGCCCCCTGACCTGGGGGACCCACTGTCTTCAGTTCTGGGGGGCCGCCCGCCTCTTGCACTCCAGCTCTTGCACCTGGGGAACCACCTGACCTCGTGTCTAGGCCTCAGCCGGCCCCCGCCTCCAGAACTCTGATGAGCCTCGCCCAGGGGTCCCCATCTGCACCACCATGGGAACCATCGCTTTCAGCAGTGGTGAATGAGTCACCAACCTCAGCAGCAGCCAATGAGCTGCTAACCAAAGTTGTGGCCGGCATGCCACAATCCTCCGCCACAGCATGCGAGCAACCACCTCTAGCCTTGGCCATCCTCCGGCATCGTACTCATCACCCCACTGGCCCTACACTGAGTTTGAGAATAATCTGCCACCCCCGTGGCATGTTTTTTAATTAATGAATTTTTTATTGAACCTTTATTTAACTAGGCAAGTTAGTTAAGAACAAATTATTATTTGCAATGACAGGCTACCCCGGCTAAACCCTCCCCTAACCCGGATGATGCTGGGCTAATTGTGCGCCGCCCTATGAGACTCCTGATCACAGCCCAGGATCAAACCTGAGTCTGTAGTGACGCCACTTGCACTGTGATGCAGTGCCTTAGACTGCTGCGCCACTCTTTCCCACAAAAAATGGGGCGGCCCAAGACTGCTGTGTCTCTGTGGACTGGCCTCACGGGGCAGCCCCTAACCCCGTTATGTGCACTGGAGCTGTCACCCTCCTGGCCCCCATTATCCTCTATAGTGACACTAACTATCAGCTCCCCCTGTAGTTTGGCCAGACCAACGCAAGGACTGGATCCCACCTTTTCTGGTCCCATCGCTGCTCTGCCGATCTGTCCTGTCTGTCCTGCCGGATAGGACTAGGCGCTAGGGCTGTGATGGTAATTGAATAACCATGTAACTGACAATTATTGGTGAAGACCGTCATGAATATACAATAACTGTCAAAACTGTTTAAATAGGCACATGTTCAAAGTGGATGGCCTTTGATAATGTCCCGATTTCAATATCTGGGGAATAATCTGATTTTCCCAAGCACATGAATCTCTCACCTGAATCGCCACCATCCTTTACGGTCCGTCATGTCTTGTCCATTTTCCGACCAGTACATTAGCAGCATGAGAGAAGTTTGTACGAGATCTCTCTCCATGCTCACTCCATGTGGACTCATGTTGCACTCCTGAGAGAAATGGCATGAGAGAAAAGTCAGTTGATAGCTTGGACTGGATGCTGTGTACAGGTTAATGGCTCGGACTCAGGTTTGAGGGCGTGAGGCTCAAACTGTGCTTGGTCAAATTAACCCTTCCATGCATCTAGATACCATCTGTGGTCACCTTCGTCATAACCTCGAGAGAAGACAGACCAGAACAGTTGAGTTAATGGCATTTCTGATTCAGGAAATCCAGACAAATGATTCACTGTATGACAAACTATTACTCTACCAATATTCTTAGTACAGATTTGTAAGACAAACATCAAAGAGAATAACAAGACACAGTTGAAACCATTTTTTTAATTGGCTAATACTCCCCTATCATCTTGGCGGTCTCACCGCAGAGTTACAGGGTCAGGAAGTTAGAGGGCTAATCCTTAGGGAGAAATTCTGACCATCCAGCAGACCCAATCTGGTGAGATTTGTATTGAAGCAAGACAATAACAAAATAAAACAACAACAGCATTATACTTCTTCATATAGAACTCCTTATCCTCTTTTGGACACATGACTCATATCATGATTCATGCGTTACAAAAAAAAAAAAACCTTTCTGATTAAATAAATAATAAACAAATCAGAATAACAAATAAACCCTTAAATCCATAAGGAAATAGACTAGAGACAGATGTCCCCCATTCAGGGGCAGAGCTCTCTCTGTCCTTCTCGTGGTCCGAATCACAGATAGGACTATTGATAAATTATAAACTTCTAATTATTAGTGTTTACATTTAAATCTCACCCAATGTCTCTAGCCTTTCTAGTGAGGATGATCAGGCTTCACCAGAAAGTCAGAACAGAGGCTAGGGGTCATTCAACCCCATTAAGTGAGTATATTTCCCTTTTCTTTCCCTGTAACGCAGACATTATTTGAAGATTTCTTATCAAGAGAATTTACATATGTGCAGCCAACACGTGTACAATAGATACTTCAGAAAATGTAATTTGTGTAGCCTTGAAGGTGCATCCTTTCTAACCCGTGAAAAACTCACTAAAACCAAAATAAAAGACCCCACACAATAAATCAAACACAGTATTAACGCCACTAACAAATACTCATAACAGGTGGGTTGTGTGTGGGTGCTGGCGTGTGAGGTAAAACGTATGGTAAAATGGCCAGGCCTTACTTAATTTGGGCGCTCCCTTAACAGCCGGGAACCTTTATAGTGTATAGTATACAGTCTCAATAACTGCTCTCCTAAGGCACCTGCCTCAGGAAGCCTTTCAAAGGGAGAGATACAGAATCATTGGTAAACATGTAAAAAAATTACTTGTTAGCGGACATTCCATCAGTCCTGGAAGAAAGAAAATAAACATGTACTTAGTTTTCACTATGCTACATTTTAGTCAGTCCCAAAAAATGTATAATTCTCAAAATTACTGCATCTTGGGCAGGAAGCCTCGATAAAACCATGCACATCCAGAATCATACTTGAGACACATCAGATAGTTAAACCTCTCTGGGTTAGGCGTCCCGCTGGACAACTTCCGGTGAAACTGGAGGGTGCGCAATTCAAATAAATAATCATAAAAAATATGGATATTAAACATTTAGGAACGTACAAGTGTCTTATATCAGTTAAAAACTTTAATTCTAGGAGGCAGTTCGCTCTGGGCACGCTTTTTATCCAAAAGTGAAAATGCTGCCCCCTATCCCAAAAAGGTTAAGGATTCACATGTGAGGTCATGTGCTAAACAGTGAGTAGTAAAGATTAAGACTAAAAGTGGTTAAAGTCGTAGCCTACAATCAGGAAAAATTCCAGGTAAACAGCAAGTGTCCAGATAAAAATATTTAATAAATATTAGATGACGCTTACCCAAATACACTTGTCTAAATTAATGGGTCATATGAAAGAAATGCTATAACCCCCAGCCACATCTGGAAGAGTCTCTATAAAAGGTGTTAATGGTACAATATCAAAAAAGATAGTGTCAATATTTAAAAAATAATATATAATATGTACAAGAACAATATTCATAACAATATCAGTGATAGATGAGTGTAACGGAGACGCTGTGAGTCGAGAAGCAGGTGAAACATTTAATAACACAACAAACATGAAACAAGACAACATAACAGTGGCGTTTGCGCATGAACACAGGAAAAATACTGACTAAGGAAGGAACCCAAGGGAGTGACAGATATAGGGGAGAAAATTAGGAAGGTAATGGAGTCCAGTTGAGTATCATGATGATCTGCAGGTGCGCGTAATGATGGATGCCATTTGTGCGTAATGATGGATATCAGGACCTATGGTTAGTATACCGGCGATGTCGAATGCCGGAGGGGAGGAGCAGGAGTAGACGTGACAGTACCCCCCCGCACTGACACGCAGCTCCTGCCACAGGACGACACCAGCCAGAGGGACAACCCCGAGGATGAGGAGCAGCCCGGTCTGTGCGGCGAAGGTGGAAATCATAGATAATGTTGGGATCCAGAATATCCTCCACCGGAACACAACACCACTCCTCTGGGCCATACCCCTCCCGGTCCACCGGGAAATGGAGCTGACACCCACGACGTCGGGAGTCCAGTCAGGATCTGACTCCCCACGATGTGCGGGGGGGGGTGTCATGGGGGACAGCATCAGCTAGGGGACCAGGAACCACTGACCTGAGAAGGGAGACATGAAAAGAAGGTGAGATACGGTAGTCCCCTCGTTGACCCTCTGGAGAACCTTGAATGGCCCCACAAACCAGGGGCTCAGTTTCTTGCAGGGCAGGCGGAGTGGGAGGTTCCTGGTAAGACAGCCAGACACGATCCCCAGGCTGGAACACAGGGGTCGCACTGCGGTGGCGTTCTGCCTGTTCTTTTTGATGGTGGACGGCTTGCTGGATTCTCACGTGACCATCGCTCCACACTTCTTCTGCTTGCCGGAACCACTCATCAACCGCAGGAGCGTTGGTTTGGTCCGGGGTCCACAGTGCCAGGGCCCAGAACACACTGCAAGGGGGTCAACCCAGTGGAGGAGTGACATAGCGAGTTCTGGGCGTACTCTGCCCATGGAAGGAATCGTGCCCACTCTCCCTGCCGGTCCTGACAGTGACTCCTCAGGAACCTCCCCAGCTCCAGGTTCATCCTCGCCACCTGCCCATTAGACTGAGGCCGGTCCCCGGACGTGAGGCTGACCGTGACACAGAGCTTCTCCATGAAGGCACTCCAGGTTCTGATGGTCAGTGTGAATGACAAATGGTTCCTTGGTGCCCTCCAGCCAGTGTCTCCACTCCTCTAATGCCATCTTCACCGCCAGGAGCTCACGATCACCAACGTCATAATTCCTCTCTTCAGGGGACAGTTTCTTAGAGT
The DNA here is from genome assembly GCF_036934945.1 of Oncorhynchus masou masou. Lineage (NCBI taxonomy): Eukaryota > Metazoa > Chordata > Actinopteri > Salmoniformes > Salmonidae > Oncorhynchus > Oncorhynchus masou. The sequence goes on along the minus strand of NC_088216.1, from coordinate 38,404,625 downwards.
AAAAAGCACATGGGTACAACTTCTATGGATTACCCTGTCGTCGAGACAGAACTACCCACACACCTACCTCTGAAGCGTCCACCTCCACCACAAAGGATATCGTTGGATCTGGATGTTTGAGCAATGGGGCGGAGATGGAACATCCCTTGAGTAGACAGAAGTCCTCGTCGGCTGCTGGGCTCCACAACAACCTACGGGGGCCTCCCTTAAGGAGAGAGGACTGGCAACAGAGCTGAAGTTCCTGATGAAATGGCGGTAGAAGTTGGCAAACCCCAAAAACCATTGTAATCCCTTTATGGTATTTGGGACTGGCCATGACCTGACCGCATCTACCTTCTTGTCGTCCATCCTCATTCCCTGGAGGGCTGATTTGGTAGCCTAAGAAGGAGACAGCCGTCTGATGAAATTGGCACTTCTCAGCCTTGATCTACAGGTGGTTAGCCAGGAGGCATTCCAGGACAGCTCGAACGTGAGTGATGTGATCCACCAGGGTAGACGAGTAGATCAAGATGTCCTCAATATACATAACCACCTGGAGTCCGAGCATGTTCCTGAACACCTTGTTAACTTCACTAGGGTAGGGGGCAGCATTTGGAATTTTGGATGAAAAGTGTGCCCAAAATAAACTGCCTGCTACTCAGGCCCAGAAGCTAGATAAGATATGCATATAATTCACAGATTTGGATAGGGAACACTCTAAAGTTTCCAAAACTATCAAAATAATGTCTGTGAGTATAACAGAACTGATATGGCAGGCGAAAATCCACCCAGGCTGTTTTTCCATTGAAAGCCTATCCACCATACAAAGACGTAGGACCCCGTTCACGATCTCTATGGCTTCCTCTACATGTGGCCAGTCTTTAGGCATTGTTTCAGGCTTTTACTCAGAAAAATTAGGGAGATACAGCACTTTCAATGAGTGGACAGTGGAAATTTCCAGACATGAGCCAAGCGCGTGATCGGGAGTGCGCCTTTCTTGTTTCTCCTTTCTCCTTATTGATGAAGCTTTTGTCCAGTTGAAATATTATTGATTATTTATGACAAAAACAACCATGAGGATTGATTTTAAACATTGTTTGACATGTTTCTACGAACATTTATTGTACTTTTTAAAAACTTTTCGTCTGTATGTGTCACACCCTGACCATAGTTTACTTTGTATGTTTCTATGTTTTGGTTGGTCAGGGTATGATCTGAGTGGGCATTCTATGTTGGATGTCTTGTTTGTCTATTTCTATGTCTGGCCTGATATGGTTCTCAATCAGAGGCAGGTGTTAGTCATTGTCTCTGATTGGGAACCATATTTAGGTAGCCTGGGTTTCACTGTGTGTTTGTGGGTGATTGTTCCTGTCTCTGTGTTTTGCACCAGATAAGACTGTTTTAGGTTTTTGCACGTTTGTTGTTTTGTTAGTTTATTCGTGTACAGTTTTCTTTATTAAAGTACAATGAATAACAACCACACTATATTTTGGTCCGCTTCTCCTTCTACAGACGAAAGCCGTGACAGTATGTTGAGAGTGTGCATTGTGCCTTTGGATTACTGAACTAAACGCAATAACAAAACTGAGGTTTTTGGACATAAAGAGGGACATTAATCGAGCAAAACAAACATTTATTGTCTAACATGACCTGGGAGTGCCACCAGATGAAGATCATCAAAGGTAAGTGATTAATTTAATCGCTATTTCTGACTTTTGTGAGCCCTCTCCTTGGCTGGAAAATGGCTGTATGGTTTTCTGTGACTAGGTGCTGACCTAACATAATCGCATGGTGTGCTTTCGCCGTAAAGGACGCTGTGGTTGGATTTACAAGAAGTTTATCTTTAAAATGGTGTTTGAGGAATTTTAATTATGGGATTTCTGTTGTTTTAAATTTGGCAATTTCACTCGGTGTTGTCGAGGTGGGACGCTACTCTCCCACTGGTGCCAGACAGGTTAATGAATGCCTGGAACACTGACAGAGCATTGGCTAAGCCAAATGGCATCACCAAGTACTCGTAGTGACCACACATCGTGCTAAATGCAGTCTTCCACTCATCGCCCTCCCGGAGACGGATGAGATTGAAAGCACTCCGCAGGTCCAGTTTGGTAATAAACCGGGTCCCGCGGAACTGTCCGATGGCTGCTGGCAACAACCGGAGAGGGTACCGATACATTTTGATAGTCTAATTGATTTCACTGTCGTCAATGCATGGCCACGAAGAAGAAACCAGCCGACACAGGAGAAGTGGTCGTTCGGATAAAACCTTTTTGGAGCCCCTTTAGGATGTAATCCTCCATGGCGTGGGTCTCAGCCACCGACAGAGGGTAGATGCGTCTGCACAGGGGTGCTGAACCTGCAAGCAGGTCGATGGCACAGTCCCAGGGGCAATGAGGAGGAAGACAGGTGGCAAAGGTCTTTGAGAATACCTCCTGCAGGTCTAGGTATACCTCCAGGATGTTGGGCTGAAGGGAAACCACAGAACTCTCAACCGACGTGGAACCACATAGGACAGGGAAGCAGGTGCTCCGGCATTTGGGTGACCAGTCTGTGATTCTCATACTCGACCATAAGATGGTATGGGTTATTGCGTTGAAGCCAAGGGAGGCTAAGGATGTGAACTGGTGATTGTGAACTGGTGCACTGGTAATGCAGAAGGGGATGTTCTCCTGATGAATGGACTCCACGGTGAGGGTGAGTGGTTGGGTGATGTGTGTGATTTGTTCCAGATCCTAATGGTCAACTATTGAGGGCTTGAACCGGAAAAGGAGAGGAGAGTGGGTATGAGATGATATTAAGAGAGGAGACAAGGGTCTGGTCAATTAAGTTTGCCACGTCTCCCTGGAATCCACTAATGCTGTAGACATAGTACATGAGGGACAGTCAACTAGTGTGAAGGACACCGAAAAGAGCCTAGCAGAAAGTGATTCAAATGGAATACACAGTGCAGCCCCAGGGGGTGGAAGATCACGTGACCTTCCCTCTGGTCTTGTGGATCCCAGAATCGGAAGTGCCGGACACCCTCCTTGCCCACAGTAGAGACAGAGCCCCAGCTGTATCTGTCTGCGGTGCTCCGCCGCGGGGAAGCGTGTGGCCCCTACCTCCATGGGTTCAGGCTCTGATCCCGAGTGTTCGCTGAGGGAGGGAGAGATGTGATGAAAGTACTAACACTCACGAAGTGGGTTATCCAGATGATGACCATCACAATGAATTTGTTTCAAGGTGAGGTTGTCGTCTCGACAGGGCAGTTCGGTCTGGATGTCCTCATGCAGCCCTCTTCTGAATAGCATATGAAGCACCAGCTCATTTCATCCACTGGAATGCTACCACTGTCCGGAAGGTGAGCGCATTCTCGGTCTGGTGCCCCTGCCATAATTGAAGTAGATGCTCACCCCCCCTCTCTGCCCTCCGGGGGATGATCGAAGATACATTTAAATAGAGCCATGAACCCCTCATAGGATTCTAGCTCCTCCTCTCTCCCATACAACCGTAGCCCATTCCAACATCCGCCCAGTCATCAGAGAAATAACCGTGACAACCTTGGTCTTCTCGGTGGTGGGAGCTCCCATCTGATGTGTAAAGAAGAGGGAGCACATGAAGTAGGAAGCCACGGCATTTGGATGAGGTACTGTCATATTTATCTGGGAGGGACAAACGGGCATTGCTGATCTGAGCGGGTTGCTGAATGGGCTGTTGTGCTGGCTCACTGGGTCGGCTGGTTGTAGAGTATCCTCCGTTAGTTGAATGTAAGACCTCCCGAGAGTGTTCGAAACATTGCAAACTGCGAAGAACCTCTTCCATATCCGTCCCCAGTTGTGCCTGCTGGTCATGGTGTTGACGTAGAAGGTGAACCTGCTCGTCGACCATCTGAGAGATATTCGGTTTTCCTGCAGGTTCCATTGTTTGAGTCAGCATTCTGTAACAGAGACGCTATGAGTCGAAAAGCAGGTGCAGAAACGTTTAATAAAACAACAAACATGAAACGAGACAACATAACAGTGGCGTTAACACATGAACACAGGAACAATACTTACTGGGGAAGGAACCCAAGGGAGTGACAGATATAGGGGAGGTAATCAGGAAAGTAATGGAGTCCAGGTGAGTATCTTGATGGAACCCAGGACCGGTGGTTAGTATACCGGTGAAGTTGAACGCCGGAGGAGAAGAGCGGAGTAGGCGTGACAATGAGGTAGTTATATGCAGGATCAAATGATAATAATAGTAACAGCAACATATGGCGTGTGTGTTAGGAGAGAGTCATTTGAATAGAGGCAATGCAGATAGCTCTGATAACTGGGAACGCGCCCAGTTTGGACTCATCAGACCAAAGGACAGACCATTAGGACCACCGGTCTAATACACATTGCTTGTGTTTCTTGACCCAAGCAAGTCTTTTCTTCTCATTGGTGTCCTTTAGTAGTGGTTTCTTTGTATCAATTCGACCATGGAGCCCTGATTCACAGTCTCCTCTGAACAGTTGATGTTGAGATGTGTCTGTTACTTGAACTCAGTGAAGTATTTATTTGGGCTGCAATTTCTGAGGCTGGTAACTCTAATGAATTTATCCTTTGCAACATAAGTAATTCTGGTACTTCCTTTCTTGTGGCAGTCCTCATGAGAGCTAGTTTCATCATAGCGCTTGATGTTTTTTTGCGACTGCACTTGAAGAAGCTTTCAAAGTTCTTGAAATTTTCCTCATTAACTGACCTTCATGTCTTAAAGTAATTATGGACTGTCATTTCTCTTTGCTTATTTGAGCTGTTCTTACCATAATATGGACTTGGTCTTTTACCATATAGGGCTATCTTCTGTATGCCACCCCTACCTTGTCATAACACAACTGATTGGCTCAAATGCATTAAGAAGGAACGAAATTCCCCAAATTTACTTTTAACAAGGCACATCTGTTAATTGGATCGATATGACAACAGCCAGTGAAAGTGCAGGGCGCCAAATTCAAAACAACAGAAATCCCATAATTAAAATTCCTCAAATATACAAGTATTTCACACCATTTTAAAGATACACTTCTTGTTAATCTCACCAAAGTGTCCGATTTCAAATAGGCTTTATGACGAAAGCACCACTAACGATTATGTTAGGTCAGAGCAGTCACAGAAAAACACAGCCAATTTTCCAGCCAAAGAGAGGAGTCACAAACATCAGAAATAGAGATAGAATTAATCACTAACCTTTGATGATCTTCATTTGATGACACTCATAGGACTTCATGTTACACAATACATGTATGTTTGTTCGATAAAGTTCATATTTATATTAACCAATCTCAGTATACATTGGCACGTTATGTTGACTAGTTCCAAAAACATCCGGTGATTTTGCAGAGAGCCACATCAATTTACAGAAATACTCATCATAATCGTTGATGAAAATATACGTGTTATACATGGAACTTTAGATACAGTTCTCCTTTATGCAACCGCTGTGTCAGATTTCAAAAAAGCTTTACGGAAAAAGCAAACCATGCAATAATCTGAGTACAGCGCTCAGAGCCCAAACAAGCCAAAAAGATATCCGCCATATTGTGCAGTTAACAGAAGTCAGAAATAACATTATAAATATTCACTTACCTTTGATGATCTTCATCAGATTGCACTCACAGGAATCCTAGTTCCACAATAAACGTTTGTTTTTTTTGATAATGTCCATCATTTATGTCCAAATAGCTCCTTTTGTTAGCACGTTTGGTACACAAATCCAAACTCACGAAGCGCGTTCACTAGGAGCAGATGAAAATCAAAAAGTTCCGTTACAGTCCGTAGAAACATGTCAAACGAAGTATAGAATCAACCATTAGGATGTTTTTAACAGAAGTCTTCAATAATGTTCTAACCAGAGAATTCCTTTGCCTGTAGAAATGCAATGGAACAGAGCTCGCTCTCATGTGAACGAGCGTCACGAGCACGAGCTCAAGGCATTCTGGCAAACCTCTTACTCATTCCTCTCTCATTTGCCCCCACTTCACAGTAGAAGCATCAAACAAGGTTCTAAAGACTGTTGACATCCAGTGGAAGCCTTAGAAAGTGCAGCATGACCAATATCCCACTGTATCTTCAATAGGGAATGAGTTGAAAAACGACCAACCTCAGATTTCCCACTTCCTGGTTGGATTTTGTCTCAGGTTTTTGCCTGCGTATGAGTTCTGTTATACTCCCAGACATCATTCAAACAGTTTTAGAAACTTCAGAGTGTTTTCTATCCAAATATACTAATAATATGCATATATTAGTAACTTGGACTGAGTAGCAGGCAGTTTACTCTGGGCACCTCTGGACACCTTATTCATCCAAGCTACTCAATACTGCCCCCCAGCGATAAGAAGTTGAAATGCATTCCAGGTGATTACCTCATGAAGATGGTTAAGAGAATGCCAAGGGTGTGCAAAGGGTGGCTACTTTGAAGAATCTCAAATGTAAAATATATTTTGATTAACAACTCTTAAGGATTAGCCTTAGTATTTTTTTGTACCATCATCTTTCAAATGCAAGAAAAAGGCCATAATGTATTATTCCAGCCCAGGTGCAATTTAGATTTTGGACATTAGATGGCATCAGTCTGTGTGCAAAGTTTTAGACTGATCCAATGAACCATTGTATTTCTGTTCAAAGTTTTTTATCAAGACTGCCCAAATGTGCCTTATTTGTTTATTAATTTATTTGTTTATTAATAACTTTTAGCATGGTATTCTTTCACTGTAATAGCTACTGTAAATTGGACAGTGCAGTTAGATTAACAAGAATTTAAGCTTTCTGCCAATATCAGATATGTCTATGTCCTGGGAAATGTTCTTGTTACTTACAACCTCATGCTAATCGCATTAGCCTACGTTAGCTCAACCGTCCCGTGGAAGGGACACCGATCCCGAAGAAGTTTCACACTTTTTTGGTCACTACATGATTCCATATGTTATTTCATAGTTTTGATGTCTTCACTATTATTCTACAATGTAAAAATTTGATAAAAAAGGAAGAAAAAACCCTTGAATGAGTAGCCATGTCCAAACATTTGACTGGTACTGTATGTGCACAGGAGGCAACAGCTTAGACAGCTCGATCGTCCTAGGCCTCTACTGTGTGGTTTTATACTTGTTTTTGATTCCCAAATGTTCACTGACAAATATTCCTTTGTGTTCTTTCCACAGAGCAGTGACCGTGCTGCTGTACCAGTGTCCTGAGAATACCAATACGGGCAATACCACTACCCCTCTCCAGCTTGATCGTTCGACAACCACTCACGCAAGATTTCCTGACGGATATAATCCAATTCATCCCTCCATATTTTGGATATTCCGATCGAAACAATAGTGGCACAGACAAATTTGAAAATGGTTCCCGCTCCCTGTCCACTTGTGTATGTTTTGTGTTTACGCACTTTACACATCACAGGCACTTTCAAAACCAGTAGGTTCTCTCAGTAAATTGTTGGAATGGTTTTGTCATTGGAAACTCATCTGCAGATCTGAATTTGTACCAAATCTGCAGACAGACATTGTATGTGCAGGGTAACCATGAGAGCAATGCATTGTATGATAGATAACTGTATGATAGATAAGTAGATAACTGCAAAAGAAGCCCTCTGATCCGAAGTCTGCCTGCTCTACGTTAGGGTAGGGACCAGTCCAAACCTGTCTTCCCCAATCCTATGCCCTCAAACACTAATTTAGCACTATATTGTACATCGTTGTGAAAGTAAAACCAATCAACATGCTCAACTGTACGAACTCAGTTATTCAGGGTATTCAGGACCAGACAAAATTATATATCAGGGCCTGATTGTTCTCTTTGCAACGTAGGTGTCAATATTTGTGAAGTAATACCGTATGTGAATGTATTTTTACTGTGAAAAGGTGTAAAAAAAAAACTATATCTGTGCCATCATATCAGTGTCTTAAATCATTATTTTTACCCCACTTCTTGTGAGCTATAATGTGGACAATAACAAATAACAGTCTAAAAATAAGATTCACTATCTTCACACTTGAGAAAAAAATCATACAAGTCTTGAATCTGGGACAAAACTATACCGGGCAGCTGCGGTTGAATCAGTGCAGGGTGACGCCTTGGAACATTTAGACTCACCATTCCTGGCTAGCGCTGCTGCATCAGCATCTGCATTCCTGGCGATCTGGGCATTCCGCCCTCCCTTGCCTCTCTCAGGATGAACCAGAAGTTGGAGAAGTTGGACTTGGAGACGGACCAGCGCTGCCAGCCTCTGGTCTACACCGTGGAGGAGCTGGAGTGCAAGATTTGCTATAACCACTACGACACGCGCTCCCGCAAGCCCAAGGTGCTGGGCTGCCTCCACCGCGTCTGTACCAAATGCCTGAAGAAGATTGTGGAGAACTCGTCCCCCAGCATCGTCAGCTGCCCATTCTGTCGGCACGAGACGCACGTGCCCTACGAGGAGATCTGGCTGCTGCAGGACGACAGCAACATCCTGGCCATCCTCACCTATCAGGACCGGGCCAGGAAGAGTGGCGGTTCCATTACCCCTGGCGGGGAGGTACTGCTCACCCCAAGCAGCCTGAGCGGAGGGGGAGGGGACGGCTGTGGTGGTGATTCTGGGGGTGACTGCGTCACAACCGGCGAACAGTCGCATAGCTCCTCCGACTGCCTGGTCATCACCATCATGGAGGTGCCAGGCGAATCACAGTCATCGGACTCCATGAGCATGCTCAATATGGTTCGCCTGTACCGGCCCGCAAGCCTGGCCTCGCTGCCCTGCAACATGCCCTTGCAGAAGTGTGGCGCTTGGACCTCGCGCAACTTTCCCAGCTTCCTAATCGGTGTCCTGTGTCTGGTCTTCTTCTCGTCGCTGCCGCTGGGCATCTACCTGCTGATGATTCAGCAGCTCACCCTGGGCGTCATCCTGGTCAGCCTGGTGCCCTCCACCCTAGTTCTGTGTGTGTTCTACGGCTTCTGTCAATGCCTTTGCCATGAGATCATGCAGTCCATAGCTACATAGTCACGTCCCACTTTACTCCCCTCCCCTACTCAACCCTCTAATACCAATATATGTCTACCTGTGGACATGACATAGCGAGACCTGTAATAGACCAAACCAAATCACCGATGCATATCTACAGTGCCGTGAAAAAGTATTTTCAGCCTTTCTGATTTAACCCTACTTTTGCATATTTTTGATACTGAATGTTATCAGATCTACAACGAAAACCTAACATTACATAAAGGGAACATGAGTGAACAAATAACACAACAATTACATATTTATTTCATAAACAAAGGAATTGCCCCTTTACACTCAATAACTGGTCGTGCCACCTTTAGCAGCAATGACTCCAACCCAACGCTTCCTGTAGTTGTTGATCAGTTTCTCACATCGCTGTGGAGGAATTTTGGCCCACTCTTCCATGCAGAACTGCTGTAAATCCGCGGCATATGTGGGTTTTCTAGCATGAACTGCTCTTTTCAAGTCCTGCCACATCTCAATTGGGATTAGGTCTGGGCTTTGACTAGGTCACTCCAAAACTTCAAATGTATTGCTTTTAGCCATTTTCATGTAGATTTGATTGTGTGTTTTGGATCATTGTCTTGCCCCATGGCCCAGCTGCTCTTCAGCTTCAGCTCACAGACAGATGGCCTGACATTCTCCTGTAGAATTATCTGATACAGAACAGAATTCATGGTTCCTTCTTTTAAGGCCAGGTCCTGACGCAGCAAAGCATCCCCAAACCATCACACTAACACTAGCATGCTTGGCCATTGGTATGAGGTTCTTACGGTGGAATGCAGTGTTTGGTTTTTGCCAGGCATAATTGGACCCATGTCGTCCAAATAGTTGACTCAAGTTTGCCAAAAAGCACCTGGAAGCACTTGGATGATCAAGACTCTTGGAATAATGTTCTATGGACAGATGATTCAAAAGTGTAAGGGGGCAAATACTTTTTCACTGCACTGTATATCCCCTCTCCTTTGTAAAATGCACCCCTACCCACCACTTTCTTTCTTATTTCCCACTTCAGATAATACCAGCACTAAAACAAACATTTCCGAGTGACCACTTGGATTTGGTTGTAGGGCTTTCCACTGTAACATTCGAGACAAGCCAACCTGTGCAACGCCCACGGCCTGATGAATGGTTTTCTAATTACACAGCTCAACCTGCATCAGATTGCTGTTGTTTGTGTGCATACGGCTCACCAGAATGGGCTTTAGTTATTGTGACGATCACTAAACTGTATTGTTAAAAAAAGATTACGACCTTCTCATGTTCTACTATGGCAATGACTGCACAGACACTGTTAACCTTATTGTGGTAGAATAACTATCTGCTCGACCTATGGGCAACGGACTATGAAAACCCATAGTTTTAAGGATGTATTCAGACATACAGCACAGTCTCCATGTATACTGTTGAAGTTCCTAGTTGCCTTTGTAAGGCATGTCTGTCTGTGACCCTACAGTAACTTATCGTTGTAATTTGAACTTGTCTGTGTTATTGCATTTGGAATGAACAAACCGCCTAACGCCTAAACTGTTACTAGATATTTCAATAAAGACTCAAGACACTTTTGTAATCTTTGCCATTCTTTTTTACATTTCTCCCGTAGCCCACACTTCATGGGCAAATATTCAATCTGCAGTTTTAATAGGCTACAATCACATTCCTTGTACTTCAAAATTAAAATGGAATAAGTATTATGTAAAAAGCACCAAAACAATGATCCAATATATGTTGGTTCTTGCTTCATTTATTTAGACATGGAAGACGACATACATTGCTTTAATTAAACTACCATCAGGAGACTGGAGAAATCCAAATATTATCCCACAATATATGTTGCTGTTTATGCAGAAGAATTACCCCCAGTGAAAAGTGTACCATTTGGGGATGTGTGAAACACTGGATTCAGTTCCAGCCCCACAGACACATTTTGCTAAATTCCTGACATTTTGCAAAACTCAATGAGCTAATTTTTGTGACCTTGCCAAATGGAAACACCCCTGTGGCATCGAAGGACCTCAGCTCTTCAAAGCTTTTAGTTAGCTATCACTGGAGCTCAACTTGAAGCAATACCTGTCTGGCACGATCAAATTATAAGAAACCTCACATAGCATTAGAACTTAGAAATAGCTTTAATCAACCACCATAAAAATGTTAGCTAGAACCACACAATTTGTACTGAACCCGTGGGCTAGTGGTAACACTCCCAGGCTTTTAGATTATGTCAACCTTGGAGACCGGGATTCGTTCTCCGTGTCCATCCTTTCTACTCTCCCTTCTTGATCTTTCTACCTTTACGTTACCCCTTTTAGTGTTTCAATGAAACACTTTCCAAAAACACAATTTTAGATTTGATTAGGGAAGCATAATGAACCTCTGTCAAAAGTTGAGGCAAACAGACAAAGAGTTTCATTCCACGCTATGTATCGTTTTTCAGAAATGTTGGTAAATTAGCTATTTTTAGTTAAAGATTGGTGTTTTTTTACTATCTAATCATGGCATGGCAGACATGTTCAATGACAGACATGTATTTGTTTAAAATCTATTACTTGATGGTTTTATTTCAGAGAGACAAATAACCATGTTGTTTTATTGCAAAATGCTATATATCCGCCTCACTCAGTGAAATAAGTAGTACTGCTGGTAAGTAAGCGCATTCATCTTAAGATAGCTTGTTGAGAGATAACCACATATCACAGTCAAATATACAGGATACAAACATTCCATTCCAGCTTAACAATGGCTTGCAAAAGTATTCAGGACCCTTGGATTTCTTCACATTTTGTTGTGTTACAAAGTATGACTAAAATGGATTTAATTGTAATTTTTTTGTCAACAATCTATACAAAATACTCAGTAATGTCAAAGTGGAAGAAATCGTTTTTTATTAGTATTAACATACATTTAATAAATAAAATGTAATTGTTGCCTATGTATTCACACCCCAGACACCATACATGTTAAAAAACAAATTTAACAGCAATTACAGCTGATAAACTTCTTGGTTAAGTGTAAGTTCTTTGCACACCTGGATTGTGAAATATTTTACTTTTATTCTTGAAAAATTCTTCAAGCTCTGTCAAGGTGTTGGGGATCATGGCTAGACAGCCATATTTCAAGACGATTTAAGTCAAAGCTGTAACTTGGCCACTTAGGAACATTCACTGTCTTCTTGGTAAGCAACTCCAGTGCTGAAGGGTGAATTCCTCTTCCAGTGTCTGGTTTAAAGCAGATTGACAAAGGTTTTGCTCTAGGATTTTGCCTGTGCCCATTTATTTTTATCCTGAAAACTCCCCAGTAATTTTCCAATGTCAAGCATAGCCATACCATGATGCAACCACCACCATTCTTGAAAATAAAGAAGCAGTTAATCAGTGTTGTGTTGGATTTTCTACAAACATAGGGCTTTGCATTTAGACCAAGTGTATTCCTTTGACATGTTTTTTGTGTGTTATTACTTTAGTGCCTTGTTGTTTTGGAATATTTGTATTTTCACTCCAATGATGTTGATCCATCCTCAGTTCTCTTCCATCACAATCATTGAACCCTGTAGCTGTTTTAAAATCAACAATGGCCTCATGGTAACATCCCTGAGAAGTTTCATTCCTGTCCTGCAGCTCAGTTCAGAAGGATGACTGTATCTTTGGGGTGTCTGGGTGGTTTAATAGATAATGCACAGCATAATTATTAACTAGACCATGCTTTAAGAGATATACAATGTCTGATTTGTTATCGTTACCCATCTACCAATCACTGCCCTTTTTTATGAGACTTTTAAAAAGCTCCCTGGTCTTTGTAGTTGAATCTGTCATTGAAATTCAGTACTGAGGGACCTTACAGAGGTTGTATGTATGCAGGACATAAGAAGGGTTAGTCAGCCTAGTGGTTAGAGCGTTGGGCCAGTAACCGAAAGGTTTCTGGGTTGAATCTCTGAGCTGGCAAGGTAAAAAATATGTTGTTCTGAGCAAGGCAGTTTCCCTTTCATTCAAAGGATGTCAGCCCCAATTATTTCACACTGAGTGAGTCCATGTAACTTGTTATTTGTCAAGCAAATTTTACTCCTGAAATAATTTGCCTAAACAAAGAGGCTGAATACTTATGCAACGACTATATTTTAGTTACTTCATTTCTTATTCAACTTTTTTTGAAATCACATTTTTCTTCCACTTTGACATCACAGAGTATCGTTGACAAAAAAAAATACAATTAAATCCATTTTAATCCCACTTTTAAACACAATAAAATTGGAAGAAATCCAAGGGGTCAGAAAACTTTTGCAAGGCACTGCACTATATAGCAATTTGCAAAAACAACAACATTTTCATATACATTTGAAATCTACAGTATGAATTAAAAATCTTAGAACTGTAACATTTTACACACACATGAAAGTACTCACAGCAATCATTTCTGATTAAAAAATACAAAAGAAAGAATTGGTGGATAAAGCATTTTGGAAATAAACTATTCAGTTGTTGTCTGTCCCCAATTGATGTAAACTACTTTTATTTTGGAAGAAGAGCAAGAGCCCAAATGGTTCCATGGGCCTCAGCTGCTTGGGTTGGCCTAATTAAAAAGTGTTTTCCTGGAGACCAGTTCCTGCCAGTGCCAGCAAGGAAAGACTAAGCAGGGGTGTGTGGAGGAGGAGCCGAGTACTGAGGGTTAAATCCTGAAGTTCCTCAGTTGTATTCAGTCTTGTGTTGAAGGCTGTCAACTTACCCATAGGCTATAAAAAAGCATGAGACCCTGAGGACTCTTTTCAAAACAGAGGTGGGTTAGCTATTTGTCTGTTGACGTTTGGTGATTGGTAAATTGGTACGTACCTAATAACTCTTGATTCCAAATTCCTGTATTTTGTGTTTCATATGTGGTCATGATAAAGTTGGTGGAAATTTGTGGAGTTATTAGTGGTGGCACAGTATAGATTTGGATTGTATATTCTGGAATACTGATAGTAATGCTAAGAATATATATATATTTTAAATATAAAGGGAGAGGATGAGTGATATTTGCTGTCTAGCCTTGAAGCCTTAAAGAAAATACAACTTCCTGATACTTTTAAAATGAACCTTAAATGCCAATCATCATAATCATCAGAGATTACTATCAATATTCAGGGCTATATTGGTTTTATAATAACAATACATTCCCCTGGTTTAGTGAAGTTGTGGGATTGTTTTTTTAAATTTGTATTTATTACTGTCATTTATTGAGTCTGTACCATGAATAGGCTATGGCTTGATAGCCTTAAAGGTTAGAGATGTGAGCCTGTAACCAGAGGTTTGCCGGATTTTATCCCAAAGATGCTTGGTAGGGATCCTACAGGAAGTGAGCTGGCAGCTGGAGGGTTAACGGCTTCAGTATCCTATATAATACCTAATTTTGTGCACTTGAGCAAGGCACTTTAGATGTGTGTAACCGATGTGAAATGGCTAGATAGTTAGCGGTGGTGCGCACTAATAGCGTTTCAATCGGTGACGTCGTGAACTCTGAGAACTTGAAGTAGTTTTTCCCCTTGCTCTGCAAGAGCCGTGGCTTCTGTGGAGTGATGGGTAATGATCCCTCGTGGGTGACTGTTGTTGATGTGTGCATTCCCTGGTTCGAGCCCAGGTAGGGGCGAGGAGGGGGACGGAAGCAATACTGTTACATAAGGTTGGGTAATGAGACGGCAAAAAATAATGTCTGTGTAAATGGACCAATTATGGAAGTATTGTATTACATTTTGTTGTATGGTTTCCTCTGTGCAGGTTCAGATCACAGGAGGTTCTTTATTTGGGGGTGACGGGCTTGTGATAATGGCTGGAGCGGAAGAGGTGGAAGGGTATCAAATACACCACACACACATGGTTTCCATGTGTTTGATGCCATTCCATTTGCTCCGTTCCAGACATTATGAGCTGTCCTCCCCTCAGCATTCTCCACTGGTTCAGATGAATCATGGCGGAATTCAGTGGATGAGCTCCAGGCTTGGAAGCAGCAGGTCAGGGTTTGAGGTTGTCCAGCAGGTCCTGAACAAGGTGACTGCCTGTTTCCAACAAATGGCCACCTCTTTCGGAAGCAACTCGGACGGCAGATTTCTGAGATGGACGAGACCATAGCACTGGCTTACAGAATCTGCAATGCTGAATGGACCTCAAGATCTGAACCCTTCCATTCAAATTCAGGTTATATCTTTTGAAGTGCAACATTTTCAGCCCATTGGTGTCTAAAGTGTACAATAATGTAATATAAATAACTGTCATGTCAACAGATCACTTTCATCTGGAACTGAAACTGCAAGAATGTTACTTTGGAATTGCATTTTATAGTGTGTGCATCATATGCAAATTACACTGATTCATGTGTATGTTGTCTCATGATCCAGGTTTGCAGACAGCTGGTACCTCAGAGGGAGATTCTGAACAAGAAAAACAAGAACAGGTGGGGGTGGGGGGTTTCTCATCCTCACTGGATTGGAGAAACACCAACAGGACCTGTCAAAGCCAGTGCTGTAATAGACCTCTTCCCCTTGAAACAAAGGAATTACCACTGGCCCCTGGTGAAAACAGTGGCTTCGGATGGTGTCGTCAGTCCAAACCACCCCTGGCTAGCAGTGGAGTACTGAAGAGGCCTGGGTGTAGGGTGCCCAGTCTCAGAATGAGTGTGACCTGAAGAGATCGTGGTGTCCCAAGATGGTATCATCCTCCAAACTGTTACATTTAAGTCATTTAAATTGACAGGGTGTAATCTTGAGCACTTGGTTACTGAATGTCAGTGATGCAGAGAAACACATGCAGGCATAAGTCATTTGGCTAATAAAATGACTGGACAATTGTCTTTGGGTAGTCAACGCTGCATAACACCAGTGTTACACTTAAGGGAAATTGCTTCCATAGCTAGGGCTGACAATGACTTGTGAAGACCAGAATGGTCAAAAGGTCGTTTGTGAGAGGTTAAAGTTTAAAATGACATCTTGAAAAGTACCAGTGGCTTGGCTTTGGCCCCAAGTGTGAGCAAGCCCACCGGAGCCATGGCCCAGTGAGACACGTGTCAGCCCGCATAGATGGGGGAAGAGAAAAGGCACCTTTGTGTAGAGTACTGGGGTAAATCCTGATGGATATTCAATCTAAATGTACAAGCAGACTTTGAAGGCATTATGAACTATGCAGAGGATAGATGTTTATGGTCATTATATCCATCTTAGTGATGTCACAAGTATTCAAGTTAGTGATTGAAAAAATATCTAAATTAAATAAAGCCAAATGTTGAGTGGAAAGTAACCAATAGAGCCACAATTAACATACCTATACATCTTTATTCACATAGAGGTCATACAAACAAAAATATTGTAGAGACATACCCAGTATTGAAATGTACATAATTAGAAGCATAGAAAAACACGTAGAAATAAAACACATGGCAGGATTGTAGGAGCTTGAGTCAGTTCTTGTAGGTTGTGTTCAAATGGGCTTTGAAGGCTAAAAAATAAAAATCCTTTGTTTAATACAGTGCAAGTTTGTTTAACATCATACAACTTGACTCATGACACGAGTATTAACAGGGTGGGTCCCAAATGACCTATGTGCCCTGGTCAGAAGAAGTGCACCATGTTGGGACACAAACGTGTCCATATACTAACCTTCCTGGTTATCCCAAAGCTCAGCAGCAGCAGTGTTCAATGGACTCTCAATGTTGGGTTCTGAAGACAGAGTGTAGTACAAAGTTAACAACAAATTGGACAGTGGCACACAAACTCTCCAAACAATAAATAAAACAGGTGACATCTTCGACAGTGATTTGATCGCAGAGCACTGTTAAACTTAGTTGGTTGGGTGAGTTCCAGTCAACTTGATAACTGAGTGCCATTTATTAATTTCTGTGGGAAGTGCCTTACCTCCTAATAAACTCTGGATGGACAGAAGAATGGACCGTACGTCATACAGGGCTGACCATTTGTCTTTCAAGATATCCAAACAGATGAAGCCCTGATCATCGACATTGGGGTGAAAACATGGCGTGATGAACTTCACTCGGGGGGCTTTGTACGGGTAGCCACTGGGGAACTCCAACGACAGCTTGTACCTCAGGCCTTCGTAAACCTAAGAGAATGAGCAATGGAAGATTTGTTACTGTTTTTGTGCAAAAGCATTTCACAGCAAGCGTTTGAATGTTCAAAGGAGTTCAACCGTAGACCTTGTTCATATGGTATAGGGTTACTGTTCTTAAAACCTGAGCAACAACTGAGGCTGTACTTTTCATGCTGGAGTAGAAAGTAAACACGACCTACTGTTCCCTGAGCGCCGTCTATCGTTCCTATCCACTTAAAAAGGTTGTCAGACTCCGGGAAAGCAGAGATCCCTTTATCTCCAGACATCTACATGAAGAAATAAAAATCAGATCTAAAGGAAATAGCAATTTTACAAAATATGTTGATATATCCAAATGTGATTATAAAGAGATGGTCCTACATGGGGAACACTTACCATTAGTGTCATCAGTTCTTGTTGAAGTCTAGGGTGTAAAAAAAACGAAGATTCAGAAATGATGCCCAAACTTCGTACCCCGACTAGCCTATGCCCAAATAGTGGCACCAAACAAATGACATTATACGGTTTGGCTCCTCCACTTACATGTTAATGTTACTTTCCTACTAAAGCTGGGAACTAAGATGAGCAAAACTAAATGTCAAACCTCTTCGTGACTGAGCCCTTTGCTGCACTCCCACCGGTCTCAGTGCCTTTCAGAGCTGCTGTGGACGAGGCGGCTGCAGGGTCCATATTTTGAGAGGCCATAATTCTACTGGAAGAGCAATCGAGAGGACGATAATTAGCCAACGTTGGAAACTAAACTAGCTTGCTAGTAAACAAATAGCTACTTGAAAACACTCAAGTGCACGGCATTTTGCGTCGCGCCTGCAAACAACTAACCAGGGTGTTGTCATGACGTTAGCCAGCTAACGTTAGCTGGATTTTTAAGGTGCTTAGTTATCCATTTCAGCTAGCAAGGCATAGCTAACGTTAGAAATTGTTTGCATTGGCTAACGTAGCCCACATATACCCTGGGCTAGGCATAACACAATTTATCACGGTTAACTAATAATACATGAGGATAGTTGCTAATAAATGTTAACTAGCTAGTTAAACATTGTTACAGCGCAAATGCAAACTACATTAGCTAACGGTTAGCGGAGTGAGTGTTATCTTGTTGCAGCATAACAGTGCTAACAGGTTGAATGACTTCTTTAGCCAGCTAACGTTAGCTAAATAACCAACTTAGAACAACCAGCCCACCCGCCTCCAACAAAAATAAGACTCAAATGTTGCCATAATGTAACTTGCCTGATGTGTCTGTTCTGACTTCACCAACTCAGTTTTTCTGCTACTGAGATGTTCAAACTGTGTAGAGATCCCGCCCCCGTTTAAATGTTTTTTCTCAAAACCGTGTCACCGCTCTGTTTGCGAACATGACCAATTGCAACTTCGTGTTTAAATCAAAGCAAATCCGTAGCAACCATTTGAAAGAATGCGCCTACTAAATACTTCGATGTGATTGGGTGAAAGATCATTCGGAAGTGACAGATTTGCCAAATGGTTGGTCCGAATTTATTTGTACAGGTCTGTGCTATTCGGAATCCTTGGGACGAACCTAATCTTAACCTCTGTCTACCCACTGGTATATCGTACTGGGGGGCCATGCGCCTGTCACCGATGTCAAATTGTTTTAAATTAATAATTCATTTAATTTAATAGTTCATGACAGTAAACCCTCCAAAAAGTTATTTTTTCATAAACCTTTTTTAAATTCCATATATCTATTATTAAGCGAAGTGTTTGTTTATTGGGCTACATAGTATGTCTAAGCCTACCAGCGTTTTTCCCTGCTTTGCCTTTTCTCCTTTTTCTAGTCCTCCTGGTTTTGACCCTTGCCTGTTCTGGACTCTGTACCCGCCTGCCTGCCCGAGTGTCATGATAGCAGCTCGGTGGGGGTTTAGCCACATTAACTTTATCATTATTCCATTTAGATCTAGGATCCAAATTCACAGTGTGTTTGCCTTGATGTTCATGAAACTCCATGGACCCCTCTAGCACAGTGGAACCCAGAATGATATGCGACCACACTATTCTGCCAGGGACATCCAAACCTGAGTGGCCACCGCAAAGCCCAAGGAGCCTGACTCTCTCTGGAAGTTGCTGTTGCCCTGCTTGGGATATTTAGCCTTTATTGACTATTGGTTGAGAGGCTGGGCCCATTCTACAGTAGCTTATTATATCAGGGTGGGGCAAGATTTATGTTCACTACTTGGTCAATTGATTTGATAGCATGTTTTATGCAAATAAATTATATGAATTGATAGTTCACCTCTCTGTTTTCTTTTATTCTGTAATAGGGTATATTGCAACCATGTGTTTAAGCAAATCAAAGTGTATTTATGATACAGCGTAGTGTAAGCTACACAATACAATGAAATACCTGCTAGCAGGTGCAACTAAAGCACTCCTCGCAAACAGTATAATGATATTAAGCTATAAGTATTTGTATTTACATTAGGCTATAGCCAACAAATAGCTATACCACGTAGTAGTAGGCCTATTAGACTATACTGCAAATTGTTGTTTGTTCTTGAACTGGCTGAATGGCAGAGCTATCATTCAGCTGTCCTTCAGCACCACAGGCTGGTTCAACTGATTTAAAATCATTGCACTTATTATAATTATTACAATAGAATATTATCACTTCTCACAATGGTGCTGGTGCTCATATATTAAAGTTGGAACAAAGGTGAATCAATGTATTGCAAGATAACAATGATTAATTTGCATTTTACATAACAGAACCCGAATATAATAGCATACCATAGTAGGCCTATAACGTTACTGTTCCACCAAAAACACCTAATTTCTAATGAGATTTTAAGGAGGGTTAGCTGAAGCAGAAGTGGCTTTTCTTTTCTCATGCACCAAAACCCAAGAGCGTGCCACTAGGCAGGATATATGTTGTGATTGGTTGTTTATGTATTTAATCGAATCTAATACATATGATCTGGAAGTTGGAAGCATATTCCCAACTGATTGAGATCGATCAAATGATTGGCATGCAGATGCAGTTTGGACGTTTCACCTGGAAAACATCAATAATTATCATTCATGATTGACTGTGATGGCCTATTTAGAAATTAGGTATGCCTAACCTGGTGTTTGATGATATGGAAAATATACAATTTTCTTGAGACAGTATGTGTGAGCGAGCATTCGTAGACGTCGCAATTGGAGGATGCAGTTTATGCATTCTATAATGACAGGCTATTCAATAGTCTACATCTGTCGACACAAAATTTGATTGACGAACTGATGTCATTTACATAATTTTTTGGTGCTCCCTAACCTAAAAAAAAATAGCACTACACCACTGGACAGGAGTAGGCTGAAATTTGCGTGAAGTTGGACAGAAAAGCTACTGAGTGTCTACACCGCTAGCTGCAATATTCATAGATAATTATTATCTAGCTAGCTACGGTAGCTAAATGTCTGTCGGATGTAAAGCAAGCAGGATCGTGGCATGTGTCAGAAACAACGCATTCTTGGCTAGCTAGCTCACATTAGATCACAATAGCTAGTTTGCAAGCTAGCTAGCTAATACAAACAGATGTAACAGTGGTGAAGCCTACTTTCTGAATTAAGCAAAATAGTTGATACTAATAAAATAGGCTGCCATTTAGCTAGCTAGCTACGTAGGCTAATCACTATATTTGAAGCAGTTTGGCTGCAATAACCCTCAATCACAGCTAAGTTATCGACGGCGCTGTAGTGAAGCTGGTTGAGAGTTTCAAGCTCCTCGGTATCCAAATCACTAAGGATTTCAAATGGTCCACACACGCGCACAGTCAGGAGGATGAAAAGGTTAGGCATGGGCCCTCAAATCCTGAAGAAGTTATATAGCTAAATCATTGAGATCATCTTGACTGGCTGCATCACTGTTTGGTATGGCAACAGAATCGCCCTCCATTGCATGGCACTACAGAGGGTGGTGCGGCCAGCCCAGTACATCACTGGGGCCTAACTCCCTGCCATCCAGGACCTCTATAATCAGGCGATGTGAAAGGAAGGCCAGGAAAATGATTAAAGACTCCAGCCACCCAGGCCATACACCGTTCTCTCTGCTTCCACACAGCAAACGGTGCATGAAGTCTTCTACAAAGATACAGTTGAAGTCAGATGTTTACATACACTTAGGATAGAGTCATTTAAACTAGTTTTTCAACCACTCCACAAATGTCTTGTTAACAAACCATAGTTTTGGCAAGTCGGTATGGACATCTACTTTGTGGATCACACAAGTAATTTTTCTAACAATTCTTAACAGATTATTTCACTGGATCACAATTCCAGTGGATCAGAAGTTTACATACACTAAGTTGACTGTGCCTTTAATCAGCCTGGAAAATTCCAGAAAATGTCATGGCTTTAGAAGCTTGATAGGCTAATTGACATAATTTGAGTCAATTGGAGGTGTACTTGTGGATGTATATCAAGGCCTCCCTTCAAAACTCAGTGCCTCTTTGCTGGACATCATGGGAAAATCAAAAGAAATCAGCCAAGACCTCAGGAAATTTTTTTTGTAGACCTCCACAAGTCTGGTTCATCCTTGGGAACAATTTCCAAATGCCTGAAGGTACCGCATTCATCTTTACAAACAATAGTATGCAAGTAAGAACATCATGGGACCACACAGCTGTCATACCTCTCAGGAAGGAGACGTGTTCTGTCTCCTAGACATGAACATACTTTGGTGCGAAAAGTGCAAATTAATCCCAGAACAGCAGCAAAGGACCCTGTGAAGATGCTGGAGGAAACAGACAAAAGTATCTATATCCACAGTAAAACAAGTTCTATAGTGACATAACCTGAAAGGTCGCTCAGCAAGGAAGAAGCCACTGCTCCGAAACCGCATTAAAAAGTCAGACTACAGTTTACAACTGCACATGGGGACAAAGATCATACTTTTTGGAGAAATGTCCTCTGGTCTGATGAAACAAAAATCGAACCGTTTGGCCTTAATGACCATCGTTATGTTTGGAGGAAAAAGGGGGAGGCTTGCAAGCTGAAGAACACCATCCCAACCGTGAAGCACAGGGGTGGCGGCATCATGAGGAAGGAACATTATGTGGATTTATTGAAGCAACATCAAAACATCAGTCATGAAGTTAAAGCTTGGTCGCAAATGGGTCTTCCAAATGAACAAATGACCCCAAGCATACTTCCAAAGTTGTGGCAAAATGGCTCAAGGACAACAAAGTCAAGGTATTGGAGTGGCCTTCACAAAGCCCTGACCTCAATCCTATAGAATATTTGTTGGCAGAACTGAAAAAGAGTGTGCTAGCAAGGAGGCCTACAAACCTGACACCCTTACACCAGCTGTCAGGAGGAATGGGCTAAAATTCACCCAACTTATTGTGGGAAGCTTGTGGAAGGCTACCTGAACACGTTCGACCCAAGTTAAACAATTTAAAGGCAATGCTACCAAAAACTAATTGAGTGTATGTAAACGTTTGACCCACCGGGAATGTGATGAAAGAAATGAAAGCTGAAATAAATCATTCTCTACTATTATTCTGACATTTCACGTTCTTAAAATCAAATGGTGATCCTAACTGACCTAAGACAGGGAATTTTTACTAGGATTCAATGTCAGGAATTGTGAAAAACTAAGTTTAAATGCATTTGGCTAAGGTAAACTTTTGACTTCAACTGTATATTACGTGATGGTTGATTCACGTTTTTGATAGATAAAAAGGACATGGTCTATGCCATGACCAAAACACTAAACAAAAAATAGCTGTAGTCATTAAAACATTTATTTTGCATAGAAATGACTAACAAATTGATCATCAAGCACCCATATCCTTTTTAAATCATAGTCAACTAATCCGAAAAGACAAAATTAAATACATTCTGCTCTTGAAAGTTTGTAGTAAAAAATAAAATCACAGCAAATGATAAACAAAAGCAACTGACATTGTATAAAATTGAGAATACAGTCTAGTAAATGGGAAAACAAAATCACTGTACAAGAACAATGGAAACTCCTTATATATTCATTATGGGGGGGGGGGGGGGAATACACCCTCACCCCCAAGAACCGTTCTATTACCAAGGGGCCATAGCCTGCCATAGAGCCCCTTTTAACGTTACAGTAAGGATACAAATAGAAAAAGATGGCACATTTCTTTATCAAAGAACACTGTTCAGTAGTTGTATACAATGACACTGCATCCAAAGCTACACAGGCAGAAAATACATTGGCACTTGTCCAGTCTTTCGTGATTTGATGTGACAGGAATTCTTTCTGTTCTGTGGTTTTCTAGGCTTGCATCCTAAATGGCACCCTATTCCCTATGTCATGCACTACATTTGACCATGGCCTACAGTATATTGCTCTGGTCAAAAGTTGTGCACTATATGGGGAATATGGTGCCATAGCGACGCAAAATAGGATTTTATTCCTTCCCTGCACACAAAGTACAATTTTATTCCTTCCCCGAACTCTGGACCTCCATGGCTTTCTGCATCTTCTCAATCATCCACCCAGGAACAGTAAAAGGCTTTAATTCAATTGGGGTCATTTTTAGGTCGGGGCAATCTCTGGAAAAAAATATCAAATAAACAATACACAACAGAATCATAATCTCATCATGACACCAGTGTAACACCCATTGGGCTTGATTTAGCCTGTTTGAGCTGTAGGCTATGGTCAACTCATCTGGGGCGACCAGGTGAGGTGTGCCTGGTTTAAGAAGTGAATAGCCATCGGAGATACTCAGTTCAATGACAGATTGACACTTACTGGATAACATGGGGACCAACAAAATGTTTTCCTTACTTGTAATCGTCACTCAGAGAAAGGTCCTGGACGTCCTCTTCAATAAGGAGATAGGCCTATAAAATCATAAAATGTTCAGATTAGCTTACATTTGTTAATACATTTAGCAAATCAAACTTGTTTTTAAAACGTACAATATGTAGAAACCGCTCCGCCATAACCTGGTTGCAAAATACTCTCACGTTCACCTAATTTCAGTTTGTGACTAAATAAGCAACACTGTAGAGAATCATACAAATCTAAACAACAAATAACTTTTCAATAAGTAAAAATATTGTTTGAAGCTAGTGCTTACAAAGCAGAAAAGTGAAGCTTAAAATAACTTCTGTGAAAATCTCACTTTTAAAATGTTCATATTCTGTTAACACATACCCAAATAATGTTGTTGATTCACGCTATACTCATGCAGCCAATGAATTAATAAAAAATAAAAAATAAAAAAATTATATATATATATATATTTTTTTTTTAATTCATTGGCTATATTTTATATATATATATATATATATATATATATATATATATATATATATATATATATATAAAAACTCCAATAACCCCACTTCAAACTTGTTTAAAAAAATGCTTGCCATTTCCTCATAGAGAATGATGTCATACTCCTGAAGAGGTGAGCTGGCCAATCAGCGGTCTGGAGGAGGATGATTGGGCCAACCAGCAGTCTGCTCATATTCATATTTGTAATGGCCAGTATATGTCCACAGCATTCGGTTGTGTATACGCCCACTTCATCCCAGCACAGAAAAGCATCTTAACATACTAAATTACTATAAACCCAGCAGTGTTGCAGTTCTTGACACACTCAAACCAGTGCACCTACTACCATATCCTGGAAGTAGGTCCCAAATCCAAAATTGCTCTTCCAAGCATTGGAGGTGAGCAGTCATTACTCGAGTGGGACACTTACTGATGCTGTTTTCTGTTAGAAACATACACAGCCAAGGGAAGGTGGCATAGTTCACTTTCTCTTTGAATCCACTGATTTGGTCACATATGTAGATTGCTTGCATTAAATTTGTTCAGTTTCCCAAATACCTGTATGTGTTATAGTCAATGAGACATTCTTTTCATTATACAGAAAGTCAACAAAGTCTTTTATTTTTTTACATCTGTAATTAACTTTTGTTTGTGCTTTTCTTATTAACACATTTCTGTGTTCTATTCATGTGCTGTTCTATAAACCAATGTGTTCATGCAAGTGGCTGACTGTACAAATCCTCACTATCAGTAGCTGCAATTTGTCAGTACGCCCAGACCTTGTTTTGAGAAAGAACAAAATAAATCTCAGTTTCAATGTCTCAGCTTAGAGAGAAGAAGCATCGTGAGATATTGGACTGTCACACAAATTAAACAAAATGGTAATGATTCATGAATTATGCTAAATCATACAAATGTAACTTTTCTGTATACAAGACAACTGCTGGGTCTGCCCAGGCAGAGCTCCTGATAGACATATGTACTATGGTGCATCGAGTTGGTTAGAACCTCTCCAGCACGCTGACAAATAAAGGATGATACATTTAAGTTTGACTTTGAGTGTCCCTGTGTAAGAATTTCCACGACACATCCATTGTGAATGATAACAGTTCCTCTCCCAATGTGAAACATCTTTCCAACGCTCCCCCTCGATAACCACCAAGCCTTGGGGTGAAACAGAACATTGTCATGCTCTTATCCCATATCGCCATGTGGTTTTGTGAACAGGCGTTCACGCAGTGTATGTGGTTTGATGTAGCTTACAATCTAAGTTACCTGCTGCAGTATATCGCAGAGTTCTGTGCTCAGCTCTTTTGCCATCAGTTGCTCTCGGTGTATAATACACCACATCCATATGGCAAAGGGAGACACATTCATAACTAGATTGCAGTGGAATGCCTGCCAACCTGCCATAAGAGCCCCATTTGTGCAAAAGCCCACCATTCAATCCCATAGAACCAGGTTTTGGTCAATATAGCCACACAGCACACTGAACATCCCCTGTGCCATTTCATGCTCGGGAATCGTGAAAAATAACATTATGACTTTGTGAAAAGAATTCCCCAATATGTATAGCGAACAAAAGTCAATGCATGTGCATCTCAGCCCTCACAGCTAACGTGCATTTGGAGAGCTTAAGCTGGGGAGTTTGAGTCATTCATTCAGTTTCCTCTTGATTGCTAGCAATAGCATAAATTCTTTGATTAACAGTGATATCTGACAAAGGAATTAATGTGAGTTTCTGTGCCTCCCTACACATAGTTTTCACCATATCAATTGCGGCCGGTAATGTCAAAGTCTCTGCAATAGTGTGTGGTGTCATAGTGTAGGAATGATTCAAGTGTAATGGTCAACTGCGGCCTTTTCCTATGATCACTCTAGTTGAAATGGATCATTTAGAGTTTAATCATTTTCAAAAAGGGTCGCGACCTTTAGTTGGGGAACCGCTGGTCTTGCCCATTCACCCTCAATGACACACATACACAATCCATGTCTCAAAGCTTAAAAATCCTTCTTTAACCCGTCTCCTCCCCTTCATCTTACACCAATTGTAGTAGATTTAACTGGTGACGTCAACAAGGGATAATAGCCTTCACCTGGATTGACCTGGTCAGTGTGTCATAGAAAGAGCAGGTCCTTAAATGGCGAGTACACGCAGTGTATAACTCACATTTGGATGTGAATTTGGTAGGGTAGTCCACAAAGTTGTCCTTCAGCCAACTTTGCATGACAAAGAACATGACAGAGGAGTTTGGCTAAAGCACAAAGAAATCTGCAACCAGGTTAGAGTTTTTGTACAGAGCTCTTACCATCTTTCCACCTGTGGCTCTCATATGCTGTCTCTCTGCCAACCAGTGTTTGTCCTGAGCATCAGCAGCATACTGAAAAAAACACACAGTTATATTACTTTATGTAAGCTTTGTGATGGTTTATGGGTAGGGGATACTGGTTGTCTCACTCACAGGTTGGTTAGCATAACAGAGCAGTGATGCAACCGTCATCGCACATGGCCATTCCTGTTACATATCTTTGACATTTAGATGTTATTGTATGTGCTACTGCAATTCAGTTTTTTAGCTCCCAATGTACACATGAATCAAGAGGTCATCCACTTGGTCAATTCATGTCAGCGTCACAAAACCTTGAGGCCAGGGTAATTTTTATAGGAGGTTCTAATAGGTGGACATTTTTGTTAGTACTAAAGATAGGCATAAAGGACGAGAGCGAGGTTGAGATCATAGCAATAGTATGTTGAGGCATGATTAGAATGTTGATTACTTTCTATGATGACATAGATCATAGAAATTCTGCTCGTCATTCCAATTTATCCCAAAGTTGTTTGATGGGGTTGAGGTCCGGGCTCTGTGCAGGCCAGTCAAGTTCTTCCACACCAATTCCCCCCCCCAAAAAATTCTGTATGGACCTCGCTTTGTGCACGGGGCCAATATCATGCTGAAACAGTAAAGGACCTTCAAACTATTGCCACAAAGTTGGAAGCACAGAATCGTCAAGAATGTAATTGTATGCTGTTATGATTTCCCTTCACTGGAACTAACGGGCCAACCTCGAACCATGGAAAATCACCCCAGACCATTATCTCTCATCCACCAAACTTTACAGTTGGCACTACGCAGTCGGTCAGGTAGAGCTCTCCTGGCATCCGCCAAACCCAGATTCATCAGTCGGACTGCCAGACGGTAAAGCGTGATTCATCATTACAGAGAACATGTTTCCACTGCTCCAGAGTCCAATAGCAGCAAGCTTTACACCATTCCAGCCGACACTTGTCATTACGCATGGTGATCTTAGGCTTGTGCGGCTGCTTGGCCATGGACACCCATCTCATGAAGCTCTGGCGAACAGTTATTGTGCTGATGTTGCTTCCAGAGGCAGTTTGGAACTCGGTAGTGAGTGTTGCAACCAAGGACAGATGATTTTTACACGCTTCAACACTCTGCAGTCCCGTTCTGTGAGGCCTACCACTTCACGGCTGAGCTGTTGTTGCTCCAAGACATTTCCACTTCACAATAACAGCAATTACATTAGCTCTAGCAGGGAATAAATTTGACCAGCTGGCTTGTTGGAAAGATGGCATCTTATGACTGTGCCACATTGAAAGTCACTGAGCTCTTCAGTAAGGCCAGTCTACTGCCAATGTTTGTCTATGGAGATTGCATGGCTGTATAAGCAAACAGCTGGAGGCAGGGCTTTCATCTATAGAGCTCAATTTTTATGGAACGGTCTGCCGATTCATGTGAGACTCAGACTTGGTCTCAATCTTTACTAAAGACTCATCTCTTCAGTAGGTCCTATGATTGAGTGTAGTCTGGCCCAAGGGTGCGAATGTGAAGGGCAAGGCTCTGTAGTGACGAACCACCCTTGCTGTCTCTGCCTGGCCGGCTCCCCGCTCTCCACTCTCATTCTCGGACCCTATTACGGGGGTTGAGTCACTGCTTGCCAGTGCTCTCCCATGCCGTCCCTAGGAGGGGTGCATCACGTCGTGCCAGGCTTTTCGCTATACTCGACTTGACGTGATTTTTCTGTCTGGTTTTGCATCCTCTCTGGCTTGTGTGGTGGGGGAGATCCTTGTGTGCTACACTCCGCCTTGTCTCAGGGTAGTAAGTTGGTGGTTTGTTGATATCCCTCTGGTGGTGTGGGGGCTGTGCTTTGGAAAAGTGGATGGGGTTATATCCCGCCTAGTTGGCCCTGTCTGGGGGTATCGTTGAACAGGGCCACAGTGTCCCCTGACCCCCCGTCTCATGTAGGGTTGCACATTTTGGGGAATATTCAGAGGTTGAACATTTCCGTGGGAATATTTGAAAATTAATACCATATAAAATTTAGATTTTTTTGCATTGGATATATTTACCATATCATATGGAGGCAAACACACATTTTACCTTAAGTAGACAATTGTAAATTATATTAAATCCTTCCAATAGAAATAAAAAAAATAATTTAATTACCAATTGAACTTTAATTAAAAGAGTTGACTTTTCACATTGGATGATTTCAGTGAACAACAAAAAAACTAGAATATTGAATAATCACCAATGATCCATCACATCTCACAAATACGTTTTCAACATACATCTGTAAAATGACAGTCTAGAAACTGAAGCTTTGGTTGTCATCCTCTCAGGCGTCCATGTCTTCTCCCTGGACCTTCTCAATGGCCACCTCTTGAACATCAGACTGAGGCCTCATTTTCACTGTCACTTTCCAACCTTGTTGAGGATGGCTCATTGTCAGCCTCAAAAAGCCTCAAATTTGTCAGCCTGTTGCGTGCTTTGATGTGTGTGTTCCCAAACAAGGACCAGTTGCGCTCCGAGGCGGCTGATGTTGGTGGGATTTGGAGGAGGATGGAGGCAACAGGGGAAAGAAGTCCCTTCCACCAGGTGGCTGATAAGATATGTTAGCAAGACTGCCATATTGCATCTCCATCCCAAAGCCCTTGCTTGGAAGTGTACTTCTCCAGACTGCCAAGAACCTTGCCCTCATCCAGGCCAAGGTGGCGAGACACGGGAGTGATGACACCATATGCCTTGTTGATCTCTGCACCAGCAGGATGCTACTGCCAGCATACTTGGGGTCCAACATGTACGCTGCTGCGTGTATGGGCTTCAGGCAGAAGTCTTCACGCTTTTTGATGTATTTCAGAATTGCAGTTTCCTCTGCTTGGAGCAACAGTGAAAAAGGGACGTTTCAATCTTGACATGACCCTCCAGCATGACAACGCCACCAGCCATACTGCTTGTTCTGTGTGTGATTTCTTGCAAGACAGGAATGTCAGTGTTCTGCCTTGGCTAGCAAAT